>NC_135394.1:8367500-8667500 GCF_051989625.1 Stigmatopora argus
AGTGTGTGGAAAAAGTGAAAAATAGCTAGGATGATTTTTGTTCTCTCAGTCCATATGTACCGTGCTTTAGTGCATCATGATGGAATTTGCAAAATAGTTCATTTTGTGGTAAACTCTGGATCCCATGTTCTTAATATAGGAGCAGCTCGAAATTGCCAAAAGAGAGAACACAGGACTTTTTGAACGGGAAAGGCAGCATCAGCTGAAAGTGAAGAGCTTGCAGAACTCTCTGAAAAATGAAAAGGAAGAGGTGATTTAACACTGACCAGTGCCTGTTTATAGAACTATCTATATCTGTCTGTCTAGTCAAAGTTCTAGGTTAGGTTAGAACTTTATTTCATCCCGTATTCGGGAAATTTCTTGGTTGCAGTAGCAAGACAGACACAAGACATTGTAGACCTAGGTAAAAAAAAATGGAGCCACACACAGGAAGTCCACAAGGTGGGGACCTTCTTTGGCAGGTCCCCTGACTTCTAGTCAGGTGCAACTTATATTTAATGTGATGTAGCCACTTGATAGTGTAGTGGTTCACTCGCCAGGCTTTGGTTTGAGCAGTGTGAGATCGATTCCAATCAGTTGTGGTGCGATTGTGAGTGTGAATGGTTGTCTGTCTCAATTTGTGCCCTATAACTTAGTTGCAACCAATCTATGGTCCCAAAAGCAAAACACCTATGAATGAGATTTTTTTTTAATTATATAGGAGCACTTTACGATATGGAAGTAACAACACTTTTGTTCCAGATTCACAAGATGCAGAACATTATTTCTAGCCGAGCCAGCCAGTACAATCACGAGATGAAGAGGAAAGAGCGAGAGTTTAACAAACTGAAGGAGAAGCTGAATCAGCTCCTGGGTGACAAAAAGGAGAAGAGACTTGGTTAGATCTCCTATCTTACACCATCATTGTTCAACTAACCGAATATACCAAAGCTAACCTTTTACTGAATTTAGCCATTGACATAGCAAACAAACTAGGAAGAGCAGACGGGAAAAGAAGCCTCTGGAAGACTGAGAAGACAGAAGCAAAGTAATTCATATTCGTAACACAAAACAAACCAAAAGCTTGTTTGTGATTAATTTTGCGCTTGAACGCAGGCACCAGGGGGAGATGTACAAAACTCTGCTCACGGACTACGAGAGCACGCAGAGGGAGCTACTGCTGGAAAATGCCGAGTTGAGAAAAGTTTTGAAACAGATGAAAAAAGACATGGTGGTCATTCTCAGTTCCAGAAAGTCAATTGCCAAAGGAGACAAACAGGACAACGGTGCCATAGAAGTAGGTGGAATGCACACTCGGTGACATCATGCACAACCACTCCAGGTCAAGCAGCCTAATTCAGTATTAACGGCGATTAATTTCCAAGCGATTTGAACTGCGAACGTTGGCAATGATCATTTACTGGCGGCCAGCGGGTTAGGCACGTACCACAGAATATATTATTTTTATATATAGTTTATACTCCCAGTTTGTTTTGTCTTGATGCTCAGTTTTGTTTACAATGTGTTTAACAAGTGTCTCATTACATTTAGTATGTTTTAATAAGTATGTACATAATTCAAGTTGTGGGAATGATGCAATAATTTAAAATATGCTTATTTAGACGGTTGGAAATATTCACCTAGTTAAATAAGCAGGTGGCCCGGTGGACGAGTAGTTAGCATGTCGCCTTCAGAGTTCTAGGGTCGAAGGTTCGATCCCTGGTTGGTCCTCACTGTGTGCAGTTTGCATGTTCTCCTGCGTGGGATTTCTCCGGGTGCTAAGCTTTCCTCCCATGTCCCAAAAGCATGCAGAGTAGGCTGGTTGAACATTCTAAATTCTCCCTAGGTGTGAGTTGAGAGGGAATCATTGTCTGCCTTCTGCCCTGCAATTGGCTGGCTACCGCTGGGATAGGCTCCAGCACCCTTATTGACCCTTGATAAGATGTCCGGCCAATGAATGAATTTTTAATGTGATGTACTAGAAGCTGAGGCTCTTTCTGTTGATCCAGATTGAATCTAATGAAGAGGAAGAAGTGCTCGATCCTGCTAAGGAGAGCTCGGAACTGTTTAGTGTTCACACTCGAGAGAAGCTGACTAATAGTGTTCGACGGCAGTGGCGAAGACTAAAAAACCACGTTGAGAAGCTGGACAACCGAGGTAGTCGCACTCCTCTTTACTAAATTATTTGGGGGGGCTATATTCACATGGCAATTGGGTGAGAATTGGCCAAACATCTTAAAATAAAGAATTTCGATAGGGGCTAGTATACTGTAAATTCTAGAAATATAACTGTACTTGCCATTAGTTTCGACAGATGAAAGTGAAGACGCTGAGCCCATTTCTCGAGGAACATCAAAAGAAATGGGCAAACTAAAGCTCGAGGTGCGGCAGTGTCAAGACTACATTTTGAAACAGCAACACCTCCTGCAGGTTTGAAACAACATTTTATGGAAATGTGTTGGAAGATTAACAAATAGATGCATAATTGGAACAGAAGCTAAGTTCTCAGTGTGAGGAGGAGACGACCGCCGGGCTGGGCGACTCCCACATTTCCAGAGAAAAGGATCATCTCCGGGACGAGTGGAAGATCCTGGAGGAACAGAGGAAGAACTTTGAGAGGGAGAGGAGGAACTTTACCGAGGCAGCAATTCGACTGAGCCAAGAGGTGAGTGCAATTGATGCTGTCTCTGCTAGTGTAACCACACTTTATTTATCTTCTGCTCCCAGAGAAAAACCTTTGAGGAAGATCGCGCCATGTGGCTCAAGCACCAGTTTTCGAATTTAAGCCCTTTCACTGGCTCTAAGAAACCAAAGAGGTCAAAGTCTCAATGCGCCCTTCAAATATGTGAGTGTCTTACCTATGCTTTTTTCGTCTAGAGCTACCAAAAATTAATATAACACTTTTTTTTCATTGGGCTTTGCATGAAATTAATTAAATCTGTCAGGTAGTTTTCTGGTTGGTTAAGCAGCTATAGGCATCGTTAAGAAACAATGGCAACAATTAGAAAATGTTATTTGTAGAGATGTTCAACTTAATGTTAAGATGTGATGTAACTAATGTGGTCCTTTTAATTTTTGTGAACACTAGTTGAGCGCTTTGATTGTTTGGAGAGCAGAGGGAATGTTATAGTTTGATATTTAATTTTCACTAGTATGTGGGCCTTTTTTCAGAAACTCTTAAGAGGCACATGCGAATGCATATTAGGAAATCCAACTTATTATTTTTTTGACAAAATTTCATCCAAATATTTAAAACATATTTATTCATCCTGCCATGGTAAACTGGGATGGGATCCAGCACCCCTGCAAGAGAATAATCCATACAGAAAAATGTGTTTATATGTGGTCAGTTGACAAATATTTCACAGTTCAAAATACTGTCAATGTAAAGTTTTGTATTTTACTCAAAATGCTTCTTGGCCTCAGAAGCTTAATGGCAGTACAGGTGAATCTAAAATCTGCAACTTTTCAAAAAATGGAACTTGTACATTACGCAGTTTTATCAAGTACATTTTCATTCAAGTTGTTTCTCAAGGTAGGAAATTTGAGATGTCGTTACTTGCATATTAAATCATCGTTCGCCAAGTATTCCACAAAGTTATAAGGAACTAGCACCAATAAATGACATTTTTTTGGGTGCAGCTTGATTCGAGTATTCCAAATGGTCAGCCGTGCCAATTTTCTTAGAGGAGTTCAAAAAGAAACTTTCTAGTGAGAAAGAATCAATATGATTCCTTCATCTTTGCAGCAACTGAAAGCAAGCCCAGTAGAGCATCACTTCCAGAAAACCCCTTCGCCTCTCCCACCCCGGGAAGCGCACGAAGCCTATCACCCTCTTCATCCGACCGCCTCCACAAATTAAGCCTTATCCCTGAAAACGGGTACATATTTCTATACCGTTCTCTACGTTATGATCCTTGTGTTCATATTGGAAAGGCCCTAAATTGGTGTCTGTGACTTTCAGCTCGACCAAAGCAAATAGGAGTGAAGATGCGGGAGATGCCAGCTTTTTGGTGGAACAGCACAATTGTTGGATAAGCGGGGACGACCACAGCAGCTTTAAGCTCGGTCGGGACAAGAACGGGTCACTTTAAACCAGGGGTCGGGAACCTTCTTGATGGAAAGAGCCATAAACAATTCATATTTTTTAAATGTTAATCCTTGAGAGCCATGCTCCGAATTTAAAAGTCAACATACATGAAAATGTGTGCTTTTTTTAGTCACTCCACCACTTTTAAAGTACAAAAAGTCTCTGACTTCTTTTGACAACATTGTTACGTTGTTGCTAATCAATGAGTATCAATGAGAAAATCCATACAAAAGAGTGTAACGGGAAAAAAAATATTATAAGGCGCTGGCTGTGGTAGTGTCAATGCCATAATACCAACGTAACGCTCATATTCCTGCGCTTTCTCACCAGCAGTTTCCATAGTTTACCTCACAGGTTAGCGGAGAGCCATATGCACCCATCAAAAGAGCCATATGTGGCTCCCGAGCCATAGGTTCCCTACCCCTGCTTTAAACAGTTGATTCAAGATCAATCTCCATGCATTGAAGTGCAGACCAAATCATTTCAGACTTCCGGGACCGTCGTAACGTTGGATGAATATCTGTGGAATTTGACTTGTTTTCTAAGGAGATATACAGGGAATTGCATTTCATATCGTCGTGTTTACCTATTCTACCAAGGTTCTCACTCCCAAGGAGGTTTACAACACAAAAAGGAGAATGTGTTTCGTTTCAACAAGTGGGTTTGAGACTATCGAATGGTAGTTGATATTGTAGTAGTATTTCCATAGTGAAATATAGAAATAATATATTTGTTTTAAGTTTCATCTACTCCAATTAAGGATTAAACACATTAGACTTGTGGATATGAAAGGTTTCTTTTGTTATATCAGCCGGCTGAGACTTGCTTTTGACACTCAAAATAAATTTTTAAAATCTACTGCAGCATGTTTCAAATGCTTTGCTGTGCTATTTATTATCCTATCTTGGAAAGGGTAAGTACCCATTAAAGTAAGAAGGTGTCATTTTAATTGTAGGATGGCCCTTTTGGGCTGGTAAAGCCAAGAACCAGAATGCTTTGAACGTTGAGCCCTTTTAGTTGATGTTTTTCCAGTATATCTTTTCCTGGACAGTTTCCCTCCAAGATGTTTGCAGTTAAATGACACTAATACACTGTTAGGGTCGTTTTGAGATGCAGTTTATTTAACGTTTCATTCAAAACGTTGAGACAAAGTGACAGGGTAAATGATCTTATGCACACTGAGCAGTGCAGCTGCAAGCAAGATGGGCTTGGGTGGTTTCCCTCAGATCCACGCTGAAGTTGTAGAAGTCTTTGGGAATCACAGCCATGTCTGCGCATATGCAAAGAAAGGGGATATGTGAGAAACTGATTCTGTTCTGAACTAGGAGTGGTTTGTTCACGCACTCACCGCTGGCCTGGCAGTGGAAACCAACGGTGACGGCGGTGGTCTTCACGGGGAGACAGCCGGGCAGACAGCGGAGCACGGGCTCAACAGAGAAACATTTGGACTCCTGGCCTTGGACGTTCATCTTCTTCTCCAACGGCACAGACTCGAGCTTCATACGACACTCTAAAAGAATAAAGGTAAGAGTCAGTTCTTGCATCGTAGTGGTTTTAGGATTAATGCAAATTGCTTTTAGCTGGATGTTATTCATCTGACCTGTGTTGTCCCGGCAGCTTTCAGCAGGCAAAACCCAGGAGTGAGCAAAGCTGATGGGGTTCTTGGTCACACGTCCGTTGGAGGTACGGAATTCCTGTCTGACCTCACCATCGGCCTTTCCACAGAGTCCACAGGTTTGTCCTTTAATCCAGTCAGCAACTTTGATCTGCATGGAAACATAGAATCAATCATTCGATCTAAATAGGGTCCAATAGATGTAGTGATCATGATGTAAAAATGAGCTTACCTTCCAAGAAGTGATGTCATAGTAGACCTCATGAAGTCCCAGGGTTGGTGCGTAGACAGAGATGCCCTTTTGACTTGGTTTGATCTCGATTTTAACTGGGGAAAAAAACATTTCTTAGTGAGGACATTTAAAAGTATTCTGCATAACGGCACTGTTACAATTTTAAGAAATAATGAGAGTAACCTGTTGGGTGGCGATATGGGAGATTGCTGGTGGGTACCTCCCTTCCGTTCACCTTCACAACTACATCAGAGCCCCTCGTGGATAGGTCAATGTCACTGAGAAAGTCAATGTAATTAATATTTTTTTGCAACACAACTCGTAGCACTACTTATTGATCCTTTAACTCACATTTCAGCAACTTTAACGTTGAGATGGTTGTGCACATTATCCTCTTTCCTCAACAAGACCATGAACTTCATCTCCTCACTGCAGTCCTGAGCCAAAACTTGGTAGCAATTTTGGGGGATCTCGTTCTGGTACTTCCTGTTGTTGAACGTGACCAATGTGTCTTTGCTGTAGCTACATTCAGCTGAATGTTAGACAAGAGAAAGAGAGTTAATAACATGAAAATGTCATGCACGTTATAAGTGTTCCTTTAAGAGCTGCGTGCAACCTGCGCCGGCCTTAGAGATGAAGTAGCGGATTTTGTCAGCCACGTCTTCAAAGGGTGTCAGTCCTGTGATCGCATCCAGAGGCAGGGCAAGGGGGACGCGCAAAGCCAGTTTGTAGATACTGCGCTGTAAACGGTAGGATAATTGTTAGGAATCGTGCCTTATGAGAAATCTCCGCAAATCCAATGTATTGGATTATTCATACTGTTGGTGTCTTGAAAATAAAATCCACGGTCCTCTCAGATGTCGCAGCCACTGTGAATGAGACCTGATTGGCGCTGTTTGTGGCCTTGCCTCGGACGAAGCGGTCTAGCACGTAATAAGGAATGTAATCGTAGGCCCTGGAAGAGAAGATTTTGTTGATCAAAATATGTTCCCGGCTTTTCGTAAGTGGAAAATGAGTTTGCATACTTCTTTGCGTAACGTGTGAATTGAGAGGGTAGTCGAGTCCAGGCCATTCTAAGGCGGGCTGCTGGGCTTGGACCAAGGAGACCAGTCTCAGCCGTGATGTTCATGTCATACTGTCTGCATGCCTGTCCCCAAGCTATTTTGGCCTTTTGAGGAAGAACAGTTTGCATGTAGTTATTGATAAAGGCATTATCTACCATTGAAAATTGATAATGCAGGACAAGGGTCTTCTCACTGTAACTTTGTGCTTGCTGAGCAAAACACCATCAGCACAGAGCCTCCAGTTGTTATCACTAGCCAGAAAAGCCAGGACTAACTGAACGCGAGCATTAGTCTTGTCTGCGTAGCCAGTGATTTGGAATCCCTGGAGTTTGCTGTCAGTCCTCACAGCTTGGAGGATGACAGTGAATGCAGGAGGAGTTTGACTAGCAAGGAGTTGGTTCTAGGGGGAGAAACAGAAAAGAGAAAGTATTTAGCCTGATGATTGAGGTATGAAGGCTCTTCTTCCAGTAAAACAAAGGTTTTTATATAACCAATATACCTTGCTGTAGATGGCCTCAAAACTAGAACCGCTGCTTCTGCTCTTGCGAGATGATGAGGTAGGTTGAGACTGTAACAACACATTTTCTTAAAATTCAAATGCACCGCTGTTGATTGGTATGGGCACAAAAGTATACATACCTTCTTGTGGTTCCTCTCAAAGGTGCGCGAATAGTTAATTTGCTGTGAAGAAGAAGGAAACATTAGTGCGATTGCCCAATAAAATCTAAAAAGTGTGTCTTGCCGAGCCTTACCTTTGAGACGGGACGACTGGAACGAGAAGAACGAGAGCTAGCGCTGAAGAGGGACTCCAAACTAGATGCGGAGCTGCTTTTGGCCGGTCCGCTGTGCCTGCTGCTGCGTCTGCTGCTGCTGTGTTTGCTGCTGCGTTTGCTCCTGCTGCT
Organism: Stigmatopora argus; assembly: GCF_051989625.1. NCBI lineage: Eukaryota > Metazoa > Chordata > Actinopteri > Syngnathiformes > Syngnathidae > Stigmatopora > Stigmatopora argus. Next base: position 8,375,383 of record NC_135394.1, read on the forward strand.
GCTGCTACTAGAGCTGCTGCTGCGTTTCCTGCCGCTCACGCTGCTGTGGCTGCTGCTGCTGCTGCTGCTGCTGCGTTTCCTGCCGCTCACGCTGCTGTGGCTGCTGCTGCTGCTGCTGCTGCGGCGACTGCTGCTAACCGAGGATGAGGATGAGGATGAGGATGAGGATGAGGATGACTTGCTTGAAGATGATGAGGAGGTGCCGTTGAGAAGTCTCTTGAGCTTCATCAACACCGGTCTTCCCTCAAGGATTTCTTCTTCATCCAGAGTGATCTTCTTGATGATCTTCTCCAAAGCCTTTGGTCCAACTTGAACCAACATCTCCAGTCTTTCAATGGATTCTTCTTCATCTGCGATTACATTAGATTAGTCAGTGGTTTCTTGTGATTTGTTCAAAGTGGGCTGGCTACTTTGAGAATTGTATGACATACTTCGCTTCAGTGACAAAGAGACAGAGTGACTTCCAACCATTCTGTACAAAGCAATGTCTCTGATAAAAGCAGCGTTGTCTGTGGCGACCCTGAAACAGCCTTTTAGTCCAGTGCCATAGGCTTGGAAACAGTATTTTTTGGAAAATGCTCTGCTCCTGATGGGTTTGAAATCTACTGGCATGTCATCCTGAACGATCTCTGAAGATATGGGCTATTAAAAGGAAAAAAGAGGTCAATCTATGTTTTGCAGTACATGTGTTTCTGCCTTATATTTGAAAGCTCACCAGACTAACAGAACGAGAAGAACTTCTTGAAGAAACCATCTGCTTTGAAGTTGGCTTCAGGAATTTTGTAGGGACGAGAGGGGTGATTTTGGCATTAGGAATGTCTTCAATGTTTCTCACCATTGCGACGCTCACAACCCTACCAAAGGATCAAATGATTGGTTATGTTACCCCTCTCAAACTGAAAACATTGAATGTTAGGTCATACTCAATAGCTGTGACGTTTTCAGGTGCAGAAACGGGCAAAGCCGAAATCTTAAAGAGACCCTCATTGATGTCAACTCTTGCTTTAATGGAGGCTGGAACAACAGCGTTGAGCTTGGCTTTGGAGAACAGGGCAGCCTGGATAACTGCAGTGTTCACTCCCATCACGGCAAACATGTTCACAGCGACACTAGAATGAGAAGATGTGGTTAAGATATTAGAATTCAAAGGATGATGTTTTACTTTACGGTTAGACTTTTTAAACACCTTGGTTTGATCTCAGCCACAAGCTCCATGTTGGTCTTCAAGAGATGGCGGAACTCGATGGGTTCTGGCAGAGCTGGTGTCATGGTTGCCTTGACTAGCAGAGAGTACAATCATTTTTACGCTTGTCAGAAAATAAAATGCATCTGAATTTCTAGCTACTGGTGTTTGAACGGCAGTGCTAACCTTTAATGGCCGCAGTAGTCACAGCAGCGGTGTAAAGGCCAAGCTCCATTGGGAATCCACTAGCCGTTGGCAAGATGCGTCTTACTTCATTAGCCAGGACTGGCTTAGCAATATGGAATGTGGCTCCAGCCACCAGAGCTTTGATAGCATCCCTACCGAGGTCCTGAACGGTTGACAGACGGGCCATCTAAGTGGAAAGAATGCATGTCAATGCAAAGACATTGTGAAATGGTATCACAGTTTAGATTTCTACAACAGCTGCCCACCCCTTAGTTACTGTTAAGTGTGTGACAAGCTTGTAACATAGAACTACCACAGTTTGCAAAAGGTCAATTTATGTTGATCCTTGACATATTTTACTCTACCGCAGTGGCCTGCTTGATTAACTCAGGGGTGATGTCGCCGAAAGCAATCTCTTGTCCTAAGATCTTGAAATAGAAGGAAGCCAGAGGTTTGCTGTTGGGCATGGCCCTCCATTCAGACAGCTGAAACAACAACAAAAGAAAAAAAAAAAACCCTATTAGAACCGTCAGCTGTTATGATCATGATTTCTGAATGACCTTACAGCTTTAATGACACGCTTCATCTTGGTTATCCTGTTCACGTCATCAGCTAGTACATCACTTTTCATCAAAGCCTCCTGAAGTCCCTCAGTTCTCACTCCAACCTAGAAAATGATTGACAATGTCAGGAAGACATTTTACACTATTTATCCAAAGTTAAGAGATTTTAAAATGTTACCTCCAAGACATCGGCAGCAGCTCCAGCAATGTAGGCACTAGTCTTAGCCACAACGGTTCTTGGGAAAATGGTAGCAGCATCATTGATGTAGAAAGTACTGGCAGCAGCACCAAGCATCAAAGAATCTAAACAGAAACATTAGTTAATGACAATAAGGACGATGTAGGAATGGAAAATAATGCTCTTACTGCTGTATATGTCCATCTGAATAGCTCTGCTAAAGCGGAGGCTCAGTCTTTCCAACTTGCGGCTCAAGATTTTGACTGCAACGTTGCAAGCAGCGGCACTGCAATGAAATATTACTAACATTAATTTGTGGATGACAAATTTGACCATAAACATGGTGTGTCTTGAGCGGGCCTTTACATGGAAGCATGGGTCGGGACAGTGCTTCTGATCAGGGACTTCATGTGAGAGTAGGTGAAGCTGGCCACCTGCAAGTTCTCCTCCATCTTCACAAGGTTGGCAAGACTGGTAATTAAACCCACCGGCGGCCGTGTCTCGAAGATAACGATGCACGCTAGCATGCGAAGCTCTGGGTGAAGAGCCTTGTCCATATAGAGCTGAAGAGCCAGTTCCTGGACCTAATTTAAGGAAGAAATTCTTAGTGAAGACTTGTTATTCTTTGGATAATAACAATGGAACTTTCAAATTTTACTTCAGCCTGGAAGTATACAACGGTTTGTGAAAGACTAGCTCACTGTCTGCACAGAATTGCAAATTACCATTCTTGGTTCCTTCTTGGCAATGTTCCTCAAAGCCATGATTGCCTCAGCGTGAACTCTAGTGGGCAGGCTTGTGGCTGGTGTGCCATGGATGGGAAGGACCTTCGTGATGGGCTTAATGCTCATTGGATGGCCAGCGTTACTCAACACCTTCAAAACGGAAATGATCTGACGTGTGTCGCTCTTGGTGATTGCTTCCGCAAGAAGGGCGTGGATGGGCTGTTGGAAAGAGGGATAGTATTGAAATGCCTCGAAAATAGAAAACTAAACACAAAGGTAGTGCTTTGCTTCAGGACTTTTCACCTTAATGATTTCAACGGGGCAGACGGCCTTATCGACACAATATTTGGAAATCATTGTACCATAGCCAAGCAGGACAATCTCAGCCAGAACTGGGTTCTTCTTGACTTTGCTGCTTACTGACAAGCTCTAAAAAAGACAGATCGTCAAATGTTTGATCTTCAATCAACTTCAAAAGTGCTTTATGGGAAGCAGCTTTACTCACTTCAATCATCTGAATGGTCTCGGTGCTGGCTGTCACTGTGTAAAGTGTTGCAATGAAAGCTTGAGGAATCTCCAGATTGGTGAGCTCATCAGACTCGTATTTCTGAATGATGAATTTCAGAACAACAGGGGTTCCAGCAGAAGGAATTGCGTCCAAGATCCATTGCCTGAGAGTGGAAGTGGGTCATTTAAACTTTGAATCTTTTTTTAACTCTGAAATGTTGATGAAAATGTTACCTGTAGGCAGGTTTAGACTTGTACTGACTCCAGAGCATTTGCACATCTTCCAGTTTGGCCACGCGAAGGAGTTGGACGAGCTCCAAAAACTTGAGAGGGGCATCCTCATGGACTCGCTCCACATTGTGGGTGATCAGATGGGTTAAAATCTCAACAATCTGCAAAGAAATAAAGGTGTATACTGGTAGAATTGCCACTTCCTCTTCTGGACATCAATGACCTCCAAAATAAGTCGAACTGGCTACCTGAGACTGAATGTTGGTGATCTTCACCAGCTGAATAGGTGCTTGCAGCAACTCAGTGGAGAATTCATACTTGACGGAGCCACGTGGACGATACTCAGCCCGCACGGGTTTCAAGGGGCTATTCTGGACCTCGACGAAAACCAAACGTTGCCTAGGGAGTAATAAGAAAAAAGAGGAATTCACTGTTTGATCACCTCCTGAATTTGACCTAGCTCTTATTTTCCATTTTCATACTTGGTTTCCATTTGAGCAGCTCCATTCATCTCGGAGAAAGGTGTGAACTGAATGAGCTCATTGACGGATGCTTCCAAGATCATGATACCGTTGGGGACTGTCTTCAGAACGTAGTTGTAAGCCGTTGCACCTTTCAGGTTCTTAGAATCCTGGATGATAAACTGTAATGTTAGCCTGCCACTATCTCTCCTACCATCATTCTATTCCATGCAAAGAGTTATCATGGAGTTACCCTCTGACACTTGGGACATGTCTCAGTATAGGCCAACCCGATGTCCTTCATGATCCTTTCCTGACAATGGTTCAGATCTCTGGTCTTTGTCAGGAGGATACGTTCAGCCTTCTCATCTTCAGTGATGGCGTAGAAGGTCTTGCACACGCCCTGAGCTCCGGCCTTAAGAGAAAAGAGAACGTTTTTCAGAATTTGTGGTGATGGAGCCGTAAGCAAAACATTTGTTTACCTCCTGCATCTCATAGACATTCTGTGTCTTCTTCACGTTGAGCTGCAGGACATTCAGGATACCTCTATAGATGTTCAGCACCATGACTGGGACTCCCTCAGGTGCGAACATTTTTCCGACAACACCGTTGGAGTACTCAAACTTGATGGGGATCATCAGCTGAGGCGCCAGGACCGAAGTCAACTTGGGGGCCGGGGTGAAAGTATCCTTGGGCCAAACATCACTGTACTCGAAGAACTCTGGTTCTTCCAGCTAGAAAGTCACGGACAAGACTTTGTTAATCATGGTTCTTTTCTCACTTAGGTCTTGCATGAGTACCAGATGGAGCTACTTCACCTTGAGCATGAACACATTTGGTTCAACGGCGCTGATGAGAACTTTGCTTCTCACTTTAAGTCCAGCTCTCGCCAACCCTTCCTCCGGTAGACCGCCCAGGAGCAGTGTCTCATATTTGTACACGTAAGTCTTACCAACGGCAAAGTCGGGGGCTTGAAAAGTAAAAATATCAATCACAACGTGAACAGATTACCAATGAAGATACTTGATTTTTATGCAAAACAGGACAAAATGATCTTTTCTGTGTTTAAAACCCCCCCAACTAATTAGATGTTGCTATTCTAAGACATGCACAATCAATGTTGTTTTGTAAAAGTCTAAATTTAAACTTACCGAATTGATGTTGACAGGCTAAAAGGAATAAAAAAGGACCGGTATTACTAATGACATCCAAATTTAAAATAAGACTAACTTTGCAGGCTATCCTTTCAAATGAAAAAAAAAACCTAATAGTTACTTTGTCAAAGTTAGCAGTTTTAGCAACATTCTAAAACAACTCTGTAGTAGAATATTAGCTGATAAAATGTGAATAGTAGAAAAAAGACAAATAAAATTTTAAAAGTGAATGAGAGAAACACTTACCCGCAAGGGCCAGAGTCAGGGCAAGCACAACCACTCTCATGGCTGGTGGGTCGTACCTTTCAGCACTCGGAACCCACCTTTTATAGCGAAAAATTGGACTGCCCAGCTATTTACTTGGTCAAAGTCAAGCATCATTTGTAAATACTTGCTCTTTCTTGAATCTGAGCCAGTAAAAAAAATACTTGCAATAATACGTGTACATTAGTTCAAATGATTTATGCCATTGCCTAATTCCTAGTGATGAGTTTTTTAATAAGTAGCTTTTTCATTATTTTTTAATGGAAATGATATTATAAGTTGTGTAAGAGCTAAAGACTGAATGTATTTCTGTATTTGCATTGGGTTTTTTTTTAATTAATTACCCTCTTACAGTTTATTATAATGCTCGAGAGTTATGTAGAAGTGAACATGATCTTTTACAGTCAGTATATTAATCATTTTTGTCGCGCAAATGATTTAATTTTTCCCAAACAATGATAAATTGCATTGCACATTGCATTAATTTATGACAGAGTCAATGTATGAATAACATTTGAATTTATTTGATGGCATGAAGTTTGTTTCTGTATTGCAATTGGAATTATATAAAGGTAGTATTTATTATTTTATTTTACTAGAACACAGATAGTTTTGTAATTATATTTCTTACATTTAATGAATTTAAACAGATGTGTGACAAAATCCAAAATCAGTTTCAAAGTTCACACAAATAGGGCACAATGACCATGGTTGTTTGCTCACTTTATTTGATGTGGTCAGTGTGACCATGACATTTTAATAGCGGTAATTATCAAAGACAAGGTATAGATAACTGAAAGAAAAAAAAGGAATGAATAAAAACATGGGAGGAACGTGAATCAACAGATTGGCTTTGATTCACTTTCTTCACAAGGCCATGAATGAAACTTTAGTGGCGTACAGTCATGTTTGATTCAATCCAAACTTCTCCTTAACATGTTAATGACAGCACAGGAAAAAAGGATAGTAAGATTAAGCAGGCACATAAAGACAAACAAAAATAAGGCAATATGTTCAAATACAATTTCAGTGATCAGGTCATGGCAATCTGGAAAGGTTGAATTGAAGTGAACAGGAGTCCAGTCATGTCAATTCGACCTTTGCAAAAGATGCGAAGACAATCACTAGACAAGAATATTTGCGAAAATATAAACGCTGGGAAACTGGCATCTTGATTTCAAATTTGCTAAAAATGCAAAAAAAAAAAGTTTTATTTAACAAATAAAAGCCTTACTATACATGGTCAACTTTTTTGGGGAAAACGTTGCCTTAATATAAACAAGTTTTTTTTTAAAGACAAAAACCCTTGTTCAACATGCTTTTTAATTATTTATTTTTATACAACCAACTATACATGATCTTTCTTTGAACAGACAAAAGCCTCAGTATGTTTTTTTTTAAATGAAAAAATAACCTTTTTATATGTGGCTTAAAAAACCTTACTATGCATTGCGATTTTTTTAAATAACAAATAAAAGTATTATTGTGCATGGTCTTTTAATGTGTAAAAAAATCCCTAATATATTTAATCTTTTTCCACAAAAAAGCCTTTCTATGTATGGTCATTGTTTAAGAAAAAAAGCCTTACTGTACATGATCTTTTTTTTAAATACATACATGGTCATATTTTAAGAGTAAAAAAGGCAGGGTCTACTTTTTAAATTGAAAAATAGCCTTACTATACATGGTCTATTTTACAAAATGAAAAATAGCCTTTTTACACACAGTCTTTAAAAAATAAGTGTTTTTAACAGATAAAAGACTTACTATACGTGGTCTTTTTTAAAATACATACATGGTCATTGGATTGGATTGGATAACTTTATTCATCCCGTATTCGGGAAATTTCATTGTCACAGTAACAAGAGGGTGAGAATGCAGATACAGGAAAGACATAGTTACACATAGTTAGTTAGACAATACAGTCGCAAAGGCCGCAGAACAACAAAGCAAAATATTTTAAGAGTAAAAAAGGCATGGTCTACTTTTTAAATTGAAAAATAGCCTTACTATACTTAGTTTACCTTTTCTAATCAAACTAGCCTTGCTATACATGGTCTATATTGCAAAATGAAAAATAGCCTTTCTACAGTCTTTAAAAAAACTTTTTTAACAAATAAAAGACTTACTGTAGACAGTTTTTTATGAGAAAAAATAATATGGTACATTCATTCATTCATCATCTGCACCACTGGGTTACTGGAGTTGACTGTCTCCTTGTGCGCTGCAATTGGTTGGCCACCATTTCAAAGTGACCCTCACCTTGTGCCAATAGTTGACCTGGGTAGTCTCCAGCACCCCCTGCCTCCTTTGTGAGGATAAGCGGTGTGGAATATGAAAGAGAAAAAAAAGCCTTACTATATATACATAATCTTTTTTAAAGGAAAAAAGGCCTTACCATAGTACATGGTCATTTTTTGGGACAAATAAAAGCCTTAATACACATAGTCTTTTCTAAAGGAAAAACACATTATAGATTGATATATAGTTGCTTTTGAACAAATGAAACGCATGAGGTGAGCAAATGAAGGTCAAAGTATGCCACTGTGCCCTCTCCACACTTCACTTGATTCAAACAGTAACTTCAATTTTCTAATGTACTAGTAGTCCAAATCTAATTTATTTTCATGTGCTTAATTATTTGCTTCATATTGTATGTGTCCCTATTTCAGCCACGTGTTCATATTTAGGATATTCATCATTTGGAAAAGACCTTTCATTTCTGAGAAAAGTATTTTAAGTATGATAATAATTTAGCATAGTGAATGTTTTTGGAGAATCAAATTTTACCCAATCAACTGTATTTAGATTTATATTCATGTTGAAAAAGTTGTAGGCAGTTCATTAAGTATTTCAGGGACAGTGGTCACTGCAGTGGACAGCTCCTCAAAAGTTGGCATGTGAACTCTTTATTTGGGCAAATGACTAATTATTATTATTATTATTGTTGTTGTTGTTGTTATTTTATTATTATTTTTAATTGTAATGGTTATGTGTTATGGTTTATGGTTATGGGTTAGTGTGTCTGACACCTCTAGTCCATCTTGTGTACGTGTGGGCAAATTGTGAAATCTGCATCGAATTCATTTAAATGCTGGCGCATGGACCATACAATTAAATGAACTAAAATACAGTAATCCCTCGAATATTGCGGATATTGTAGACCAAACATGACTGCAATAATCAAAAAACAGCAAAGTAGGATCACCCCTTGTTGGGGTTATTCATTATTATAAATGTGTTTGCAATGAATATAAAGCTTATTAGGAATAGTAATGCTCATCCTAAATGTGTAACTATATTAAAATGTGTTGATCGCCTCCAACGAAGACAAACGCTTACGCCAAGGTCGCTCTCCAGGACAGCGAGAGATACAAGTTCCAAAGGACATAAAACAATCCACTGAGTTCTTGCTCCGAGGACTGATTACTGGAAGATACGCGTCGACCTCTTCCCCAGATGCGAGTTCACAATGAAGATCGGTGAAGGACGCTTAAATTGTTGTTGGGTCAGCGGATGGCTATCAAGCATATTGTTTTAATTTGTGACGCTAGGTTGACACTTGGGTTGCTTGATTATGGAATTGTTTTGTTTTCTTGCTCACGCAAATGGAATTGTTTTGTTTTCTTGCTTACGCAAATGGAATCAATAACCTTGTAATTGTTTTGATTTGAAGCCTTAAATGGGCAGGACATAATGCCGTTCTTTAGAATAATCTTGGGTGGGGCGAGCTGCCGGATGTATTCTCTCTTGCAAGAATTAAATGGGATGTGACTACAGATGCCTTTTTTATTGAAAGCTGAATTGGAAAAACCTAAGGAATAAACTTACAATTGGATGAACCTAACATTTGGTCCTTCGAGCCTGTGGTCAAGATACCGGAGCAGAATCCAGGTCGCTTCCGTTCGATATCTGGAAAGACCGTGCACGGCGCTTAAATACCCTTTTCCGGGCTGGATTACTCGACGAGGCGACTTGGGTTCTCGACGGTTGACGACTAACACTCTGAAAGAGACATCTGGTGTCATATCTGGTAAGTCCATTTTTTTTAAATGTGACTCGCGTCCAGGGGACTGCGACTCGCGTCCAGGGGACTGCGACACGCGTCCAGGGGACTGCGTTACAAACCCTGGGTATACTAGTCGATGCCAGGTAACGAGACAGAGCATGAGTCTATAAAACTTGGGGCAGTTCGGGGTGTCCTGTACTGTGGTCCGGAAAGGTACAAATATAACTCTGACAGTATATCAAGCTAGGGTATACATTTGTGTTGCGTGTGTTACGTGTTGCGTGTGTTACGTATGTCCTTCCGCGGAAAAAGAAATTTACTAACTGATAACTGAGTGCACGCGAGCTCCATCCAAAGATGGGCAGCTCGAATAAAAAAGCGGCTAGAGACGACGATCCAAAACAGCGTCTGCCGTGTAGAGATTGAAATTTGTTGAAAATCAAAGCGCTACAAGGGTTAAACACCTAAATTTATGGATAAACAAATATGGGTTTACTGGCCAGCTTAAATATGCATGAAATATTAAAACCTGCAGGATAAAATAGGCACTAAGCATAGAAGTAATCTATATAATATGTGAAGGGAGATACAAGCGAGGCGGCTTGTTCCACAGAAAAAAGGAGTGATAAAACGGGTCCGTTGTGTGAAATAAAAAATAAAAGATAGCGCGGGCTACTCGGCTGACGGGCGAGGATAGGAATGTAAGCCAAGAAGTGGGGAAAAAAAAAAAAAAAAAAGTAAATCGGGTTTTCAAAAGTACTATGTGCGTGATTGCCTGGACAAAAAGTCACTAAAAACAAGGCAGGCCTGCTCAAAATGATTTGAATGAGGATGTTGAGCTAAATTTTAAACCAGAGATCACATTCTTTGTGAATGAATTCAATTGGAATTTTTTGTATGATGCTGAAAGTTGTAAAACGGCAATTAAAATGGTTATTTCCAAGTCCTAGGCATACTTTGTTAATAGTACCTAAATGTACTGTCAATTTAATGGAATGAAATGGCTTATTGCGGATTATCTTGGTTTTATCCTGTCAGCGGGAATATTTTGGTTAACAGAAATACAAAACAGCAAATTAAATGTTTAGCGGGGTTGCCAAAACTGCGTTTTTTTGTCATACTCTAAACTTGCCAAATAATGTGTTGATTGGGGGGAAGCGCTCTGTTTTGGTGCGGCTGATTTGATGGTGTTGGACATTATAATACAGTATGAATGTCAACATTGATAAGCTGCTTCTGCAGCGAGCGTGAAGGTCACAGTCAGCGGCTAAGGGCGCGCTTCCGTTTAAACATTTCAGAATAAGAACAATCATGGTCTGCAAGGGATGCATGGTTCCGCAATTATCTTCGCATTTATTTTTGGGATTTAATAAGAAATAGTTTTCGAGGTGATAGAAAATCTGTTTGGCAAAGATTGATTTGGTAAAAACTTTGGAATTGGGAATAAATACTATTATTATTATTTTATTTTTTTGTCTTGTGAAGTTCAAAGGGCTCTTGATTGAAGAGAGCTAGTTTTGGAGGATAAAACGATATTATTACAGTTTTTGAATGGTTGGTTTGTTCAAAATACTTCAATATAGGTGATTGGCTGGTTTAAAGAAAAATGAATGGAATTTTGGTTTTGTTTTTTTACAATATTATGGCATATTGGTTACAATTTGTGGGTCCTTTATTAAGCATTGAAAAATTGTAATTAGGAAATGCCTAGTAAAAGGTTGATTTCTCTAATTTAATTATTGTAGATTTTCCTTGTGGTAACGGAGAGCTATAAAAAATAGCTCTTATCTTAAGTAAACATAGTATGGGGTGATTTACAAATTATTTTTTAGGTATTAAGAGTTATTTGGTTGTTAAAGAGATCAGACATGAATTTAACAATGCAGAAATGGCATGAGAAATTTCGTGGCATTCGTCCAAATTATTAGGTAAATTGAACCTGGCTGGGGTAGATAAGATAATTGGTTAAGGATAGGCATAGTTTCCCTAGAAGAAACATGGAGCGTCTTTAGGTGCACAAAAGACTTTCCTTGTTTGACCTGAAGGGGGCGTATGCTTTGGTATAGGGCATATTGATGACTATTGGGACGTTATTACTGTCTATTGCTTTAGAGGCATACACATTAAGAATTTAGCCAAAACTTACTGCATTGCAATTATGGGGTTAATACACCTGAATGTTACGGTGATAACGATTGGCAATAACAAGCTTAGATAAAGGGGAATATCTACAAAAAAAAATAAATAAATAAAAAAAAAAAAAATAAAAAATAAAATCTAAATTCAGGTGGGGCCTTTCATGGTGTGAAACAAGTGATGAAATAATGTCTATGTTTTAAAAATAACATCTCCAAATTATAAAATATCAACCTTGGAGAAATGCTTTAAGTAGATGGGTTGACTAGAATGGGCAAAATTCGATAACATTGAAAGGGGGGTAACTTAATGCAGAACAATGAGATATGTGGCATGTGGATCTAATACATTAATTATCTAGTTTCTTCAGGCATCAATTTTGCGGTTGGAGGATCTACTAATGCGGAGTGGATCCAGACCTTCCGGAGTGTGGAGTATTCCTGGTGTCCTCAAGAAGTCGTAGGTTTTCTCTGGGTACTCCAGTTGTACTCCAACAAACCAAAATTGTGGATGATTGGGGGAGCACTCAAAGCAAATTCCTTGATTATGAGTGCGAGCGTGGATGAGTGTCTGTCTTTTGTGTTTCAATTGGCTAGCCACCAAGATATATCAATATTCTAATATCAAGGTGGAATATTTCTGAAATCGCTGATAAGCCTTTCAAGGACGGTGGTGGCAGAGTAGGACAGAAACAAAAAGAAAAGAATTTCGCCAAATGAAATTTTTTGATATCTGCAATGCGAAATTTTGGGAACCTGGGGGACTAAACAAAAACAAAAGACTTATCTGGGAGGGCTGCCATTTTTAGTCATGGTAAATTTCATGCCTCAAAAAAGGGGGAGGTTATATATATTCAATCTATATGCAGATATATGGCCAAAACACGGGCGATTCCCCCTTATGTCAAGCTACAAAAGCTACATATCCATTTCAAAGGATACACATGGATTTTATAGAATATGTGTGGTACATAACAGTCCTAAAACAGATTGGGGAAACCTTGTTGCAGAAACTGGTCTAGATTGGCAAGCTTGGATGACACACCCGTGCGAAAAAACCATCAGGCCTTCGATAAAATTAAACCATACGGTGGGGGCATTACAAATCATTATTCAGACTGACAAATTAACTTGTGGATCCTTGTCTGACGTTTTTCCTAAGTCCATGGACAGGTGGAGAAAATCGTCAGAGATGGAAACACCCGGATTCGCCCTAGTAAAATTAAAATCTGAAATGACCAGAGAATTCATTTCTGCAACGGGGAGTTCCCAAAACGGGAGGCGGTAAGAAAAATTGGTTATTGTTGATGGAAAATGCAGCTATTACTATAAATCAAACCTGCATAACATGTATGGGGCCCCGCCCTCTCTTACGAGTAGTACCCGCGCAAATTACTCCTGATTGTGTAATGGAGATAATGACAAATGAAAATGTAAGCCCCAATTGTGAGAAATGGAATAATGTCTACCCAGTTACAAGAACTTTTCAACACATGTCGCTTTTAAATCATTTTACCTGCTTAAAACCTTACAGGGCATGGTCTGAAGCTGGAGGCGATAAATGAGACGTGGTGTGCCCACGTCCTAAAACCGACTACACCCTGGTACCACGTTCTGACCTATGGTGGTGGTGGGGTCAAAACAAATTATACGACTCCTGCCAAAATGACAGCAGGACTTTGTGCCTTGGTCTCACTGCTATTACCAGTGTCTGTTTTTCCATCTACAGTAGAGGAGATACAATTGGCTGCACAGAAATCCGGTATGATGGCGGGCCCCTCGCGACGGCGTCGCATGGAGAGAGGGTGATCCGACATACATTGATGATGAGTATAAGTTGGCTAATCAGATCGCAGCAGGTTGGGAGTATATTTTTTTCTTTTAATTACTCCAAACAAAATGTTGATTGGATAAATTACCTGCATTACAATGTCAAAAAAACTTGGAAACTATACTGAACAGGGATTTGTGGCGATAAAGGAACAATTGGCAGCCACCAGTCTTATGGCGTTCCAGGATCGCATAGCAGATGATATGCTGCTTGCGGAGCAAGGGGGCGTGTGTGCAATGTTTGGAGATCAATGTTGCACCTTCATACCGAACAACACGTCACCCGGTGGGTCCCTCACCCAGGCCATTAGTGGCCTGCAGACCCTCAACCGCAATATGAAGGAGCATTCTGGAGTCAGAGAATCCGCCCTTGAAAGCTGGTGGCATGTCCTTTGGATTTTGGCCCAAATTTGTTGCATTTTCCGTAGCCCTTTTTGCTACGATTTTCACATTATGTGGGTGTTGTATTATTCCCTGCTTAAGATCTTTGATGAGCCGACTTATAACCACTGCGATTGCCCCTACAAATTCTAAATTGCATGAATTATATCCTCTGTTGATGAGACATACTGAGGGAAGCAGTGAATTTCAAGAGCATGGTAATTTCGAGGATGAAAAATATGGCGAAAATGATTTTGTTTTCTGCTTTCAGACCTGCCGAACGAGTAGGGCCTAAGCGGGTAAAATTAAAACAGCCAACGGAGATATCCCTCTCTTCTTGGATTTGCCATAAAATAAATAACGAACATATAATAAAAAAGGGGGGAATGTTGGGTTAATTCTGGGATGTTACTATATGTTCATTTGGAATTAATGGAATAAAGCTGAAAGGAAGTTTTATTAAGGAGATCATGTGCAAATTTATAATATAGGGGGGAATGTTGGGGTTATTCATTATTATAAATGTGTTTGCAATGAATATAAAGCTTATTAGGAATAGTAATGCTCATCCTAAATGTGTAACTATATTAAAATGTGTTGATCGCCTCCAACGAAGACAAACGCTTACGCCAAGGTCGCTCTCCAGGACAGCGAGAGATACAAGTTCCAAAGGACATAAAACAATCCACTGAGTTCTTGCTCCGAGGACTGATTACTGGAAGATACGCGTCGACCTCTTCCCCAGATGCGAGTTCACAATGAAGATCGGTGAAGGACGCTTAAATTGTTGTTGGGTCAGCGGATGGCTATCAAGCATATTGTTTTAATTTGTGACGCTAGGTTGACACTTGGGTTGCTTGATTATGGAATTGTTTTGTTTTCTTGCTTACGCAAATGGAATTGTTTTGTTTTCTTGCTTACGCAAATGGAATCAATAACCTTGTAATTGTTTTGATTTGAAGCCTTAAATGGGCAGGACATAATGCCGTTCTTTAGAATAATCTTGGGTGGGGCGAGCTGCCGGATGTATTCTCTCTTGCAAGAATTAAATGGGATGTGACTACAGATGCCTTTTTATTGAAAGCTGAATTGGAAAAACCTAAGGAATAAACTTACAATTGGATGAACCTAACACCCCTATTATTATTATGACCATTTTAAATGACATTTGTAATCATAAAAAGCACCCGACAAACTCAACACACCCACTGGTCTGTGGTTTAAATTTACACTTTATTGTGATTGGCAGTCATTGCATGAATGGAAATGGGAGAAGTTGTCACATGAAGGTTTGAAGTTTAAGCGCACTGAGCAGTGCAACGGCAGGCTACGTGAGCTTCGGTTGTTTCCCTCAGGTCCACGCTCTTCTCGAAGATGCTGCTCATTCCTGCAGAACGGTTCAGTTGGGTGTCTGCAAAAGGGAACAGGCGGTCAACAGCGAAGGTGACTGAGAAGTGTAGCGCATCATTTTGTGAACTTTTTTTGTCGGACTTACCAGCAGGCAGGCAGTGGAAGCCAACTGAGACGGTGGTGGTTCTCAGCGGCATGCAGCCCGGCAGACAGCGCAGCACCGGTTCAACAGAGAAGCATTTGGACTCTTCGCCGTGGAGTATGATCTGTTTCTCCAGCTTCACGGACTCCAGCTTCATGTAACACTCTGGAAGAAGTTTGGACCAAAATTGTTTGGGATGGAAAAGAATACGCCTCTGGTTGTGTGAGGTTTTACTACAAGGTCCAGAAGGTCCGCGAAGATGTCAAATGGCAGTGGTTTTACCTGTGGCGTCTCGGCAGCTCTGGGCGGGCAGCACCCAGGAATGAGCGTAGCTGACGGCGCTCTTGGTCAATCGCGTGTTGGGTGTACGATATTCCTGTCTGACTTCCCCATCACCTTTTCCGCAAAGGCCACAGGTCTGTCCTCTCATCCAGTCCACCACTTGAACCTAGACCAAAGGTTTATCTTAGGAGAGGCACCGGATGGGAACGCTGCACTTGATCTTGAACCAACTACCTTCTGGACACTGATGTCATAGTACACCTCCTGAAGACCGTGTTTGGGAGCATGAAGGGCGATGCCCTCACCGCTCTTTCTGATCTGAATGTCGGCTAAAACGAAACAGCAAATTGTTCATTAAGGTTTGACTTGAGCACACATGCAATGAGTTCAGGAGGAAGAAAAGCCAACCTGTTGGATGGCGGTATGGCAGCTTATTAACGGGGATTTCCACTTTGTCAACCTTCACCGTGGGAACATTGTCCTTCATATACATCTCGACATCACTGATAAACCCCCCAATAGAGACAAATCAGATGTGAGTAAAATTCTGCAGTTTTCCTCATTGATGAACATTTCCTTACATGTCTGCAATCTTCACAACAAGTGCATTTTGCTCTCGGTCTTGGTCTCGCTTCAGCATAACAATGAATTTAGCCTCAGCGGTGCAGTCCTGGGCCAAAACCTGGGGGCAGGAGTGAGGCATATCTGCCTTGAACGTCCTGTTGTTGAATGTGCTCACTGTGTCCCTGGAAACTCTGCATTCAGCTGAAAAGGGCAGGCCAAATTATCATTTTGCTGGAAATCTAATATTAAAACTCAAATCCAAGAAAACAGGGTTACGCACTAGTGTCCATTGATTAACAACATCAAGGAAGGATTTCATATCTGAGCATTGTATTGAGAGTGCCTACGCCTTTTTTTACCTGCATGAGCCTTGCTGACCATGTAAGAGATGGTGTCCACCCAGCTGTCATACGCTTTTAACTCTGATGCAGTTTCTCCAACTGGCAGGGAAATTGGAAGAGGCACCGCTTCTTTGAAGATGGTGCTCTGTACAGGATAGATTGCAATATGGGATTTGAGTGTCAGGTATATTATGCACTGGTACAACGTGACCAAAAAAGCTGTTTGTTTACCCTTGGTGTCTTAAGGACTACATTCAGGCTTTGTTCTGAAGCAATTGCCACTGTCAGTTTGATCTGATTGGGAGGGTTCTTGGCCTTTGCCATGCCAATTCCATTTTCCAGGACTAATCTTTCAATGTACTCAGACCACCTGTACATTAGAAAAATCAGAGTAGGGTTAAGGTTAGGAACTCTCAGCAGCTGATGATGACTAATTACCACTTTGTATAGTATTTCATGTTGCTTGGCAGTTTGTCCCAGGTCAGTTTCAAACGAAGTGCTGGTTCTTGACCAACAAGACCAGTTTCAGCAGAGATCTCAGTCATGTATTGCTTGCAGGCAATACCCCAGGCAACCTTGGCCTAAAGATGTTTGAGTGACACACTTAGTCCTGGCTTGATCGTGAAAATCTACTACTGTATCAAATGTACTGTTACCATCAGCTTGTGGCCGCTTAGCTTCACGCCATCAGCACAAATTCTCCAGTTGTTTTTCTCCGCCAGGTTGGCAAAAATGATCTGCACTCTGGAAGTCGCTTTGTCAAAGTAAGCTGCAATCTGGTACCCTTGTTCCTTGTGGTCGGCTCTCACGGCACGGATGAGGATGGTCACAGTGGGAGGAACAGCAGTAGCAAGGTATTTAGCCTTTAAAAAGAATTATTTTTGAGGATGATTTTTCCTAACTGAATGCATGTGATTGTTTTTGGTGTGGCACTCACCTTATTGTAGATCTCCTCGAAACTCTGAGCGCTGCTGTGGCTGCTGCGGCGAGTTGCAGATCTCGCATGCTGTAAACAAGACAAACGTAGATTGAAATGACTCAGGCAAAGTATAATTCGATACACGACTTGTATTTTCTGGTTGCAACAAGAATACCTGGTGGATGTGGGTCTTTGTGAAATTCATGTCATACAGTTCTTGCTGTAAAGGTAAGAAGCACTTGTTATTCTTATTATTATTTTTCAAAAATATGCGTATTGCCATTTTTAGTCGTTTTTTTCACACCTTTGACCGAGCGCTGGAAGAAGAGCTGCTGCTGCTGCTGCTGCTGCTGCTGCTCCTGCTGCTAGAAACGCTACTGGAGGATTTGCTAGAAGATTTTCTGGAACGAACACTGGATTTGCTGCTGGATGATTTGCTTGAATGGGGCCTGGAACTGCTGCTAGAGGATTTGCTGGAATGAACGCTAGAACTGCTGCTGCTGCTGCTGCTGGAGGATTTCCTGGAGGCTCTTTGTAACTTGGATGGCGTGTCAGTCGGGGCAGTAGTTTTAACCATTTTACTTGTTTTGCGAGAGGAACTTGAAGAGCTCTTAGATGGGCTAGAACTTGAGCTGCTAGAGCGAGAGCTGCTAGAGCGAGAGCTGCTAGAGCGAGAGCTGCTAGAGCGAGAGCTGCTTGAACTAGAGCTGCTAGAGCTGGAAGAGGTCCGGTTCTTCAGACCAGGAACAAGGATCTTCTTCAGCTTCATCAGGACATTCTTGTCCTCAAGAATAGTGTCATCTTGGCTCGGGTCAATGACTTTGAGGATCTTTTCTGATGCCTTCTCTCCAACCTGAATCTCAATTTCAATCTTCTCGATTGCTGGTCCAGCAGCTGGAACCAAAGAGAGAAACAGCTTTGTAAGCAAGCGAAGTGCAATTTATACAAGTAATTACATCCTTTCCACTTGCCTGGCTTAACCTCGACAACAACGGAATGTTTTCCAATGACGGCATACAGAGGAACATCCCGCACGACGGAGGCACTGCGAGATTCAACCACAGCGCATGCCTTGACTCCAAAGGTTTCAGTTTGGGCGCAAAACTTTTTCTCAAAGGCCTTAAGGAGTTTTTTCATTTTGCTCGGTACAACGGAGACAAGTTCAGATGACACTGACTGGAAAAGCATGACCGAAAGAACTACATTACTCTGCAGGAAGATGGTTGACCATAGTGGATGACGAGGACTCAAACTCACCTTGTGACCACTCATAGAAGATGCCATCCTGGAATATCTGGATGAGCTCTTCTTTGAGGACTGTGGGGAATAGTCGGCCGGAATCAGTGGTGTTACCTTAGCAGCTGCAAGATCTTCCACATTTCGGGAAACAGCAAATGTCTCCACGCTGTTGGTATGCAGGAAAATTGAATATCAGGACTTGTCAAGATAGTTGATGTTGGTTGAATATGCCAGAGGAATTGTACATACAGTGCAGTCGCAATCTTATTGACTCCTGGGACAGGCAGGAGCTCAAACTTGAAGTTGCCCTTGATCATGTCAAGTCTTGCTTCGATCTTTGCTGGCAGAACAGTTTGAACTTTGGCTCTTGAGACAACAATGGCCTGGGCCAATGCGGTATTCACACCCATCACCGCATAGGTGTACGTGGAAACACTGCAAAATAGAGAAATGTTTCAATTACGGCTGCAGGGTAGGGTGGGGAGGATTTGTTTAAATAAAGAGACTTTTTTTATAATTGTCCAAGTTTACCTTGGCGTAAATGCTGCCCTCATGCTGACGTCAGATTTAAGAAGTTGAGAAGGAGTTAATTTCTGAGGTGGAGGTGGTGACACAGTGGCTTGGACTATTAAAAAGGGACAAGGTTTACCATTAGGATTTTGTTTTCCATCAGTGAGTGATGTTTAAATAGAGGTCGAGCGTACGTTCAATGGCCGCATTTATCACAGATGAAGTATAGAAACTGAGTTCCATGGGTAGACCAACAACAGTCGGCCAGATGCGACGAACTTCAGCACCCAGCATTGGCAGAGCATAGGAAAATTTCACGCCAGCCAGGAGTTGATCCAAAGCCTTCCTTCCGTAAGACTGAACTTGTGGTATGTTGAAAACCTGTTGAAAAAAAGGATAAGACTTTAGGATGTACTTTGAGAATATTTAGGGTTTTTCCAATGAAATGCAATGTTGGAGGACACGTACCGCCATCAACTGGTCAACCACTACTTTGTCAACATCGGCAAAGGCAATCTCCTGTCCAAAAAGCTTAACATGTGCCGAGGCCAGGGGCTTCCTTGAAGCCTCAGCCCTCCATTCAGAAAGCTAAGGTTGGGATGGAAAGAAAAGTATGAATATAACGCATTGCGATTTCTCCAAGGGCTACAGTTTATACCATAGGCAAAAAAACTTGAACTTACAGCCTTCAAGACTCTCTTCATTTTAGTAATCCTATCTGCGTCATCTGAAAGATTTGGTACTTTGAGGAGGGCTTCCTGGATTCCCTCAGTCCTCACTCCAACCTGATTGGGTGAATAATATTTCAATACTGGGTAATTTTATTGAAAAATAAAAAATCCTAATTGTTAGAGCGGTCAATCTTATCGTCAAATATGGGTTTCATTGTACCTCAATAACATCAGCGTAAACTCCAGCGAAGTACGTGCGAGCTTTAGCCATGACGGTTCTTGGGAAAACAGTTGCGGCCTCATTCACATAGAAGGCACTGGCGGCAGCACCGACCATCCAGGGGCCTGCAAAAATAAAAATTGGTGCCTTCAACTCCCTAAGTCTGAAAAGCTCTGAAGATATTAATATTTGGCCAAAACCTTACTGTAGTAGCCATCAACCATCAGCGCTCTGCTGAAGCGATAGCTCAGTCTGTTAAGTTTGGGGCTGAGAATCCTCACAGCGACATTGCAGGCTGCAGCACTGCAAATAGGATACAATTTTAAAACAAAACAAACTTTATCTTTGGGGTTGATTTTGTAAGAACTCGGAAAGGTCTTTTGAGTTTTCTATGGTGCTTACACGTGCACGAAATCAGGAGTAGTGGATCTTGTCATTGCCTTCATGTAAGAGTAGACCAAACTGGAGACCTGAAGATTTGTTTCCCTCAAGAGTGCATTGGCAAGGGTAGTCACTAAACCCATGGGCAGTTTGGTCTCAAAGAGCACAATGGCAGAAACCATACGGAGCTCTGGGTCAAGAGCTTTATCCATGAACAACTGAATAGCAACTTCCTGGACCTAATGCACAAAAGCATAGACACGATAAATGACACAGCTCTCAAGCTTTTTAGTTGACAGTAGTCAGAGCAACGATCAATACCATTTTTGGCTCTCTCTTTGCAATGTTCCTAAGTGCCAAAACACCTTCAATGTGAACCCGGAGTGGCAGATTAGCAGCAGCATTGCCAAAGATAGGCAGAACCTTCAAGATTGGCTTGAGGCTGCTAGGATGACCTGCATTACCAAGAACTTTAAGAAGGTAGATGATATCGTTAACATTACCCTTGGAAATAGCCTGGGCAATCAGATCGTGGACACCCTGTAGAGACAAAAAATTGATGAAATTAATGCTGATTCTATAACTGTAACAGTTTCAGTTGCAGAAAAGCAAATGAACAAAATTATCATACCCTGATAAGGTCCACTGGACAAGTTGGATTCTCTGTACAATATTTCGAAACCAAGGTGCCAAAGCCAAGCGCCGCAATTTCGTTCAACACTGGGGTTTCCAAGACTTTTTGGTTCTCGGCTATATCCTGAATCAAGATGATTCAGCAAAAGACGTCACAACAACTTACTCACAATTACCCAAAGTGGTAAGTAGAGGTGACTTACCGATATGAGCTTGATGGCTTCCAGGTCAGCAGTCACCATGTGCACGGCTACCATTAGAGTCCGAGACGCTTCGACTGCGGTCAATTCACCGTTGAGGTAATATTCTTTGATGAACCTCAGTGAAACGTGAGTGCCAATGGCAGGTACCGTATTCAGGATCCATTCTCTGGATTGGAAAAAAAAGTACTTTTGCTTTTTTTCCTGCTTGGGTATAATTTTAAATCACACTGGCAACTACCTATATGCTGGACGTGATTTGAACTGTGCCCAGAGGGCCTTGATGGTTTCATATTTGGCAGAACGCAACAGCTGAATCAGTTCGATAAATTTCAGAGGTGCATCTTCGTGGACTCTAGCAACATTGTTGGCCACCAGGTGGTTCATAATCTCGACAATCTATTAATAAAAAAAGTGGATTGAGTGGCATGAAGGTTAAAGTGTAACCATTTTTGAGAGAAATATTTTGTCCAGTACCTGGGCCTCAGCATTGGTGATCCTTAGAAGCTGGATAGGAGTCTGAAGCAGCTCGCTTCCAAATTCATACTGCAGGTTTCCGCGGTGGACGTATTCAGTTTTGCTGAGCTCGATGGGAGTTTTCTGGATCTCAAGGAATTTCAGGGATTGCCTGGTAAGCAGAACCCTTTCTTAGACAAACTGTCCATTTTACATACCTTATTTTTCATGTGAAGTATTGAATTGAATTGAGGGCTTTCATTGCCATTATACGAATATAATGAGATTTAATTATACTTGTATATATACTAAACATACTTGGACTCCATCTGGGCAGCACCATTGAGGATATTGATGGGTGAGAACTGAACCAGCTCGGTGGTGTAAGCTTCCAGGATCAGAGCACCTGTGGCTGAGGGCTTCATGACATAGTTGAATCCTGCTGTTCCCCTTAGGGCTTTGCCTCTCTACATGAATAGAATAAAAGATGTAGTTACTGTGTAATATGAGAGCATGGATGATCACCTGGACTTACCGCTTGACACTCAGGACATCTTTCTGTGTATGCCATGCCTATATCCTTGACAAGGCTCTCCTGGCAGTGGTTCAGGTCCTTGGTCTTGGTCAAAAGGATGCGGTCAGCCTTTGCATCCTCACTGATGACATAATTGGTCTTGCACACACCCTGTACGCCAGCCTAGTCCACCAAATTCAAAGTATCCAGGTGAGCTCAAGTTAGAGGTCATAGAAAGAATAACGACAGGTGTACCTCCTGGAGATCATAGACGTTCATCGTCTTCTTGATGTTCATTTGGAAGATGTTGAGGATTCCCCTGATGATATTCAGCACAGGCGTAGAGATGCCAGCCGGAGCATACACTTTGCCTACGATACCGTTGGCATATTCAAACTTGAGCGGTGTCTTTAGCTGAGCTGCCAGGGCGGAGGTGAGCTTAGTGGCTGGAACAAAGGCATCTTTGGGCCAGATGCCGCTGTACTCAAAGAGCTCTGGTTCCAGGAGCTGCAAGCAAAAGAGACCCAGTTGTCGCAAAGCCCTGTGTCACGACTTGAATGGAATTCAAATTTGACTGTATTGATACGAGAGTGGTTTCTACCTTCAGGACTAAGGTGTTGGGAGTCGATGGACTTATGAGCACTTTGCTTCTTATTTTGAAGCCAGCACGAGCCAAACCCTCCTCTGGAAGCCCCCCCATAAGAATTGCTTCATATTTGTAGGAGTAGGTCTTTCCAACATCAAATTCTGGAGCTGCAACAAGATATAGGCAATGTTTTTAAAATTGAGTATCAAAAAATACATTTCCCAAAATTTACTAGGGATTTACTTACCTATTTTGACCTGGTGGCCAGCTAGAATAAATAGTGATAATAGTCAGTATACATTATATTAGTGCAAAATATCTACTCTTACTTTTTTTTTATTAAAAAGTTGAAATAGTAAAAAAAAGACATACCAACAAAGGCCACAGCCAAGGCTAGCACGAGCACCCTCATGGTGATGGATGTGACAGACTGATGAGTGATGCTCCCTTATATAGGCGCTTTTTCCTTTGTAGACAAGCCCAAAAACAAGTATTATTAACCAGGCATCTATCTGTCAATGGTGTTATCTTGCCCTGACCATGCGCTTAGACAAACAAGACAAATAAAATATGTCAGAAATGAAAGGGAGTCAACACAACCTGACTTGCCTTTTGAACTTCTCAACAGTACCGCCCGAGCCCTCTTTAAAACATCAATTCTTTTGATATTTTATTCTCTTGGTTTTGTTTCCTGTTTTTGCATACGCTTATTTATACAAACAAACATCCAAAACACTGATGTTTTGAATAATGATTTAAGGTACAGCGGTCACTGTAGTGGACAGCTATTCAAAAATTGACACGTAAAATCGTTATGCCTTTATATACCAAGAGACTAATTTGGGTCATTTTAAAAAACAAAAGACTTTTTTTTTTACATTTAGTATCTTTTATAGAACAAGTTACTATCTTTGGTCGTTAAAAAAATCACTTTTCATAGCAATTAATATAATTAACATCTAACGCCGTCAATGCCAGCCATTGAGTTAAATGAGTGCCTTGCAACGGTAAAAAAAAATACAATAATTAATACATTTTTTGGGGGGGTCAGATAATGATAAATGTTAGCCACACCTATCATACCTTGCATTATGTGTCAGTTTAGTTGTAATTCAAAACACAATAATCATTAAATAACAACACGTAACACTCCAACAGAACTTTATATTTGATATAAACATGTAAACAGCGATCATAATATCGTGCTTTGCTGAAATGTAGTATTCCCATCACAATGTGTGGCTTAGGAGTCACATCTGATTTTGACAAGCCCATGACTACTTTTACAACAAAAATAATAAATCTTAAAAACATATATGAATTCAAGTGCTTGTAAAAGACAAACAAACAACTGCTACTGATGGATTTCACTGTTGGGATAAAATGTCATTACGTCCTGACCTCAAATATTGTCCCAAACTACCACAATGACCTTATAGCTTTTCACTGCCAAAAATCCAATGTGACTTTTCTGCTAAATAGAAAAACTTTACCTAATACTTGCTTACTACAAACATCATAATATTCTCTCTTGTTGCCATAATTAGGATTAAACTTGTAAATATGAAATATTTGTTTAGTTTTGAATGTGAGCAAACTTTTAAGTTGTATACTCTTTATTAAGGCGGCCCGGCGGATGAGTGGTTAGTGTGTCGGTGTCACAGTTTTAGGGGCCTGGGTCCAAATCCAGGTCGGTCCACCTGTGTGGAGTTTGCATGTTCTCCCCGGGCCTGTGTGGGTTTTCTCGGGGTAAAAAACGTGCATGTTAGGCTGGTTGGACAATCTAAATTGCCCCCTAGTGTGATTGTTAATGGTTGTTTGTCTCCTCGTGCCCTGCGATTGGCTGGCCACCAATTTAGGGTGTCTCCCGCCCCGTGCCTGAAGTCAACTGGGATAGGCTCCAGCACCCCAGCACTGTATTAGTACGACAACATTGAGTCAGACTGTACTTCCTTGTGGTCAATGTCACGATTATGTTAAAGTAAATTATAATTTTACTATTAAACACAACCTAAAATAACAAAATAAACATTTATTCATTCATTTTCTGAACCGCTTATCCTCACAGGGGTCAAAGGGGGTGCTGTAGCCTATCCCAGCTAACTGTGGGCACCAGGTGGGGGGGACCCTGAATCGGTGGCTCACACTCTTTCCTAGGTGCAATTTAGAGTATCCGGCCTACCGTGCATGTTTTTGGGATGTGGTAGGAATCCACAGTATCCAAAGAAAACCCACGCAAGCCCAGGGAGAACATGCAAATTCCACCTGAGATTGAACCCTGGAGCCCAGAACTGCGAGGCGACACGCTACACACTCATTCACTGGGTCCTCAAAATAAATGTTTAGTAAAGATAATTTAAATAGCCAGTCAACTTTGTTTATATACGTAGTTTGATTTTAAAAGCTATCACTACTCATCACCCTCCCCAAATGTATTTCAAGACTGAGTGCAGCTGATATCAAAAGTTAATTCATTTTAATGTTGTGGCACAATATTTTGGTATGTGCTGGTCTCAGAAATCTGAACTTTAAGGCCCTTAGCTACAACATGTACAAATATATGTTTTTAAATGCCAAACGAATGAAATAAAAACGTTTGTATATTAAATTCTTACCCAACTGAAATTGATGAAAATCTATCCAATTTTATGTTTTGTTTTAATGAAGAAAAATAGAACTCCACAGTATTGTAGTACAACCAATAATTACAAAATTGAGGAAGAATTGAACAATTTGTGTATAAGGGATGTGTGCCCAAGAATATAATTAACAAGTGGTTTTATAGCCATAAAATAGTTATTGAGGGTTGGATGGATTCAGAGGTAGCAATACTGAAAGTGTACATATAACATCCACAAAATAATAGACACAAAAATACTACATTGTTTTCATAATAACATGTATACACATTATTATGAAAACAATGTATTTTTGTGTGTGTATATCTTTAAAAGGCGTGTACGAGGTCGGAGTTCAAACCAGCCGCCATTCTTCAAAATGGCGGATGAGCCAGGAGCCACTGCGGCCGTGCTGAGCAGTTCAGAAGTGACGATTTACCGAAGAAGCACCTGATAAACTTCTTACAGGACAAGGTATTCGGTACGTTGTCATTTGGGGATATCGAAGCCCCAGTTCTCATTTTAAGAGTGCGTTTTGACGGGAGCATGATTCGTTGGCGTGATGTGGCACCACGTGGATGCAGACATCAAAATGTTTGCAAACAATTTGGCTACATTGCGTTACTTATAGCTCTTTATGTTTAACACGAAATCATTCCATTGTGTGTTTCAGTTCCTCAACGAGCACAGACTGCTGGGAAACATCGATAATGTGGCCAAAACGACCGAAAAGGAGCAACTTGTCGACGCCATAACGAGCTGATTGTCACCAAGTGAGTTGTTTTTTTAATACTAGTTTCTATTTTCTCCCCGTGTAATAATTAAATGTCAGGGTTCAAGGCTTTGCTCGATTAGCTTGTTTTTCATTGTGATACATTCAAATTTTGAATGAAAACACACTAACTGATCTGGTGTTGATTTTTAATAGCAAGATCCAGTGTGGTTAACTTGCACCCACATAAGTGCCATCAGTGGATGTGTAAGAAATAAACCGTACACTTATAGAATATATACCAGTGGTTCTTAACCTTGTTGGAGCTACCGAACCCTACTTTAGTGTGAAATAAATTATCATTTTTTTTCAAATTCAAGATTTATAGAATTTTCGCAGCACTGATTGGCCAATCAATGTCACGTGATCATCTGCAGCCAGTAATGGTCATGATATATACCTTTACCCTGGGAGTTGTTACTTTTAATTTTTAGTTTTAAATGCTGTTTCGACAAAACTTAAGTGAGACATTCATTCAGCAATAGTGCAGGGGTCATTTTTGATTCAAGTTTAAACATGGTAAAATAACCATTTGTCCCCAGTGTATGAAGAGAAAAATGGAAGCAATGATGACTTGTTGGGATAGTTAAAAAATAGAGTTGAAATAATTGACTGAAAAACTCATCCGGGATGAAATGACAAAATGAATATGGGTCATTTGTGCATCCAAATAGTAAAATGAGCAATTACATAATCGGGCTGTGGTGTTTTGTAGATGTTTAAAGCCACGGAGACGGTGAAAGCTGGCAAGATCGACAAGAAGACCAGGCAAAATTTGTGGATGAAATAAGACAGGTGTTTCAGGCAATATATTTTTTCTTATTTTTATGTCGTGTACTAAACCTACTCATTTTGTATCTTGCTTCTCTTCAGGGTCCACCCAACACTAGTGACATGGTAAACGGCAGTCTTTGAGGTCCCCTGTCCAGTATGTTTTCCATATCTCCCACAACAAGCTGTCCAGGAGCTTGATCACTTGATTTTGGTGTGTTGGAAGACATGGAAAATAGACTGGAGAAGGGCCCTGTTATACAGACTTGGATAAAAGAAAAAAGACCAAGTCATCAGAGGGGTACATCTAATATTTCCTGGCCGAACAAAGGAGATGGCCCTTGAGTGGTGTAATGGGAAGAACAGCCTTTTAGGTAAGTATCCTTTTAATGTTCAGAGAAAATACTTATTTTTTGGTCATTTTTTTTTTTACTTGGTTTTCTTTTCTTCCAGAATTCCACCCAAGCGGATGAGGATTTTTCATCGATGGATGGCTTATGCAAAGTTGTCTCAAAAGCCCCAATTTGTGGAAAAATAAATATTCTTGAATTGTACATATGTCTAATTCCTCATTTACCAAGCAAAACAATGAAATCAAGTAACTTGACAAGGCAAAAAAATTTATTTACAGGAAAACACTCAGCCTACCAATTCACAATGCAATGTGATACTCAGTCTTTTCTACACCTGCAGACTTGTATTAAAAAAACACTTAGAATAAAATATTGCCAAAGAATTTAATGAAAATTTGACTTATAAAAACACACAGAAAATTAAAGGAAAAAAAAAAAAGACCATTAGGTCTTGTGGTCTTTTTTCTCCAAGTGTTTTAAAAAAATCAATTGCGGCTCAAATCTCCTTTTTAGCCAACATTAATTTTTAAAAATTCAATCTTTGGGGGTCTGGCCTCTCACTTTCCCACCATGAGCCAGAGCTCTCGACCTATAAGAAGGGGAAAAGTAAATTGCAATTTAAGGCAATATTAAATGTTATGATTAAAACAAGTTTCTAATATAATTACCTAAAGGGCCTGGTGCCTCACTTTGCCAGCCTTCGGATGAATACTGTGTAGAGCAGAGGTCTCCAAACCTGTCCTGGAGGGCCGCTGTGGGTGCAGGTTTTTGTTCCAACTGATCCAACACAAACAGTTTAACCAATGAGATTTCTGATGAAAAAAGAAGCACCTGACTGCAATCCACTGATTGCACTTCTAGGATACCAGATTGGTGGAAAGGTTTCCTCTTACCGGTTGGAATGAACACCTACACCCACTGCGGCCCTTTCTGGAATAGTTTGGGGACCACTGGTGTAGAGTCAACTTGCGAGGAAGATCCCTTAGAGTTAGACACTCCAGAGTCTGGACACAGATCTGATGAGTGCAAAAGTTAACATATAGAGAGACTGGAGATTGAACAGTTTTTTTTTTCTCCAACTAGTTTTACCTTCATTTGGCCCAGTCTCCTCTCCTGTAAGGGCAAGGGTGTCCATGTTGTGGGCACAAAGGAATAGCTGCATCTTGAATGCTAAACAGAGAAAACTTGATTTAACCAAGCTATTTGGGAGTTGGCAAACAATTATTACAGGCAAGGGATATCTTACAAGAAATTTAACAAACGATCAAGTTAAAGAATGAAAATAAGTTAGTGAGTGCTCAGTGCTATTTTCCCTTTTCCAGACAAGGCCATTAATCATACAGAGTGACGTTAACGGCTAGGAGAAAGTTGGCTTAATAATTTTTGTATCAATGATTTTTTGGGTGAAAACAGAACAATTACAAATTGGAAACGGAGTGTTTAGCAATCGCTGTGAAAACTATCATTACATACAACACCGGAAACGAAGTGCCTCTGGATATCATTTTTGAGTGAGCCTTTACCCAGCAAATTGTCCGTTGATGTCTCGGCTTTGTTGATTCAATTAAAAGTCTTTCTACACGACTCAATAATGTAAAACGGGCAACATACTTTTTAAATCAAATGGGGAGCGTCGTCCTGACGCTAATGCTAAGATAGCTAGCTAGTCACATGCGGCACACAGCCTTTGGGGAAAATGAGCTCAAACTTAAATTATCGACGGTATGTTCAACCTGGCATTAAACTAACATATTGGTTGGCGTTTTGGCTCAATCGATTCCTATTTTTTTTTTAGCGGTATCCTGCTAAAAATGCACTTAGGCCAGTAAATAGCTCTACACCTTACCTCGTGAGTCCTAACCGTCCGTCAGCAAACAAAGGGCGAGCGACTGCGCATGTGCATAATTTACGCATCTGCGTCAATAGGCATAACCACGCCCATATTGAATGAGTAAAAGATGGTGGCTTGCTTACCGCACTCCAGGAGGGGGGGGGGTTGTCCTCCCAACTCAACGTCTATGTTTTGAAGATGAGGGGTGCTGGAGCTTATCCCAGCTGACTCCAGGCCAGAGGCAGTGGACACACTGAATTGGTGGCCAGCCAACCACACGGCATACGGAGAGAAACAACCATTCACGCTCACACCCATACCTACGGGCATTTTTTAGTGTCCAAACATCTTACTACACATTTCTTTGGAATGTAGGAAGAAACCGGAGGACCTTGAGAAAACCCACGCAGGCCTCTGGAGAACATGCAAACTCCACACATTTGGACCGAGCTGGATTTCAACCCAAGTCCCCCACTGTGAGGCCGATGTGCTACAGACTCAGCTGCCGAGCTGCCCAGGTAGTTATTGATGCTTTTTTTAATGTGTCGCAGATATAGCTGCAGTAAAGGTTTTACAGCCATAAAATATTTATTGAGGGTTGGACTGATTCAGACATAGCACTATTGAAGGCCCCACTGCCCCACTGCAATTAACATACATAAGAAAAGCATTCCAAAGTACATGGAGTCCAAGTCCAATAAGAGTAAAGCAAAAAAAATCCGTGCCAAGTGGTTCGCCGATGATACTAATATCAGTACCAAAATAACATCATCTGAATAAGGAAGAATTAGGAAATAACGCGCTGCGCAATATGTGCTTTTCGAGATTTAGTTTCCAACCCCGGGTCGCCTTACCTAGACATGTGATCTTGTTTAGAAAAATAAATTAATAAAAAATATTAATTATTGCCTGCAGACAATTTCCCATTAGTGGGAATTTGCTGCTATCTTGTGGTCAGAGCACATAATTGGTTTTGATCAAATGAACACAACTTAACATGAGTGTATCACAATAGTTGACTTATCGCCCAAACCAAGATAAATTACTGTTAGTGCCTTCAGAGTACAGTAAACAACCGGTAATATATAAGAAAAGCAAAGTATCATCTGTTGTAAACCCTTTCAAAATGATGTAAAATAATTGATAATGCACGGCAACAAATATAGACACAGAGGTTGGTTGAAAAATACCTCCCAATTTTAAAATACTTAAATTCATATGTTCAAATATTTTTCCCATTTTGTACAATGATGTATGCAATTCCCTTATGTCAGCAAACATTGTATATGATAAAAGGTGGAAAATTTTTAATTATTTTAAAATAGGGGGTTCCTTTTCAATCACCCAGCATATATAATGTATGATTGCTGCAGCATCCCCATTCAGTAAGAATTTAAAGTGCTTAGGTTTTAGCCAGCTGCCATCAATAATCATATCGACTCCGTTTATATTGTAGTGTTGCCTCTTGTATCAGAGACAAGTAGTGAGTATCTTTTCATGGCTACTGAAGAACTACTCAGCAGTGTGTTTCATATTTCTGGCATCCGTGACGTCCAACGGTAAAGCTATAAGCTCCGAGCGATTCTCCGTCACAAGGTAGACTGCAAGGTCTCCTGGACAGGACTCTATATTGTAGTGTTGCCTCTTGTATCAGAGACAAGTAGTGAGTATCTTTTCATGGCCACTGAAGAACTACTCAGCAGTGTGTTTCATATTTCTGGCATCCGTGACGTCCAACGGTAAAGCTATAAGCTCCGAGCAATTCTCCGTCACAAGGTAGACTGCAAGGTCTCCTGGACAGGACTCTGGAGCGTTTCCACATTTGGCATTGAAACGGATCGCGTCGAGTCTCCGCCTGAGGCATTCTGGTCCTACAGACGGCAGATATTGCGATTACAGAAATGCTAAAAAGAGGCAATGTAAAACTGCAGTTTGGAAGAAAAAAAAATACCATCAGTGGCTCTTACCTGCACATCCTCTTTACGTTGACTCTGAGGGAGTCTGGATGGTGTCCTTTCTCTGGTCGTGTCTTTCGGAGGTTCTGACAGAGACGAGTCGCAGTCAGCGGGTTTGGTCTTTGTTTTAGCACCAAGCTGTGGCGCCACAGCACTTGCGCCTCTTTGTGTCTCTTCCACCTCTGTATGCTCATCAGACTCAGAGTCTGTTCGAGGATCAGGCTCATCCCCTTGCCCTGCTTGAAAGCGCCTCGCACGCCGTTTTCCGTCCAACTCGGGTTGGCTGTGGGAGGAAACCGCGGTACGCAAAGTCTCCACGACTATCCTGGCTGGCTCTTTTCGGACTGCGTTGAGTCGCGAGCGGCAAGACTGATTACTCTCCGGTCGGGCCTCATCTCTACTGAAGTGGGTGCAATGCTGCGGCGTGTCGTCTCCACCAATGTACCCACGGTTCTCAATTTCTTGGATATACCGCTGCTCTGGTGGTGGAAGAATTGGATCCCTTCTATGGCGGTATAAGGGTGCAGTGATACCGTACCGGAAAACTGCCTGTACAGTTCCATACATGAAGACCTGAAAAATATGAAACATTTGTTAGATTAGTCTTGACTGTCCCTTGTCTTAAGTTGACAAATATCTCAGACTGCAACAAATGGGCTAATGAGTAACAGAAAAATTCATCTTTACCATAATGGCGAGCACAATGGTGAGGAGAACGGGGATCTGAAGGGTAATGGGGAGGTCTTGGAGGAGCGCCCGGAGAAAGTCGCTTATGCCAAGCCCAATGTGTTTCAATGGCTCCGTAAAGAGGGTTGTGATAGTAACTGAGATTGCCTTGACAGAAGGAAACATACTGAATTAAGGCACATTGAAAACCAATAACTGCTTTCTGATTGGCTCATTTGGTACTTCGAATCCATCTGAAACTTTGTGGATGAGCTGAGTCAAGTTAAAATTCTATCTGGTTTTGCCCCATGCTTCTCCAGGTATTTCAACTTCCTCCCACATTAGGAGTACGTATATGAATATCAGTTGAATTACATATTTGTAATATTGCAAATATGATTGACTTACTTGAAGTATAACCCACACCCTTGTACCCAAATTCTGACAAGATAGGCTTCAACTCAACCATAAAGACAAGCGGTACAAAAATATTGAAGGGTGGGTGTCAAATTTTGATTTGCAACAAATGTTACCTTGGTGGGAGATACGAGTAGAATAGGGTCGACCATCAGATTTTCATAGTATCTCTTACAAGGGTCGTCTTGCAGTGTCCATGTGCTTCTGAACCACTCTGTAGGAATGTTAAGAAAAATATTATGTGCTGCATCATTAAGTCCATCGTCAGTGGTACTAGGCACTGTTCTCTTGAGGGATTTTTGCCCTAGGACCTAATCAAAACGTATTATTAGTACTTATAGTACTTATGTTGACCACTTATTTATCTATTTCAATTTCGTGATTATTATTTATCATTCCTATTTAATGATTATTTATTTATCATGACTATAAATTGATGTGTTTGCTTGTTTGCCGTTGCGTCCATAGACTCAGCGAGTGGTGCGACTTGGCGCTGAACGTCTACAAAAACCAAAGAACTCATCCTGGACTTCAGGCGGAACAAGCCCGCTTCACTCTGCTGATCTCACTTGGACTACTTATATATTCATTTCTTATGTATTGATTATTATTTGTCTGTCTGTTGTTATTTGTGCACTATGTGGTGAAAACTTTAAATCTCATTATACTTGTATAAAGACAATAAAAGCATTCACAAATGCCACAAATATGCTATTATTCTTTCAACATACCTTTCAAACTATCACGCCAGTCCATTGTCTTTACTCCGGTGCATTTTTCATAGTTTTTGTCCATTTTCACAATGTTGTTTTGGTGCTCAGCAAAGGCAATCTGGAAAAAAATGCCTTCAAATTATTATCCAAGCAGAAGGCTACTGTTAAACAGATTTAAACATGGAGGGAAAGTGCTTTACCTCACCTTGTACAGATAAAACCAGTTCCACGCAATACTAACTATGAAGCAGATGGAAAACATCCGTTTGAACTGCACGAACCAGGAGATGCAGGACCACAGCTGAGTGCAGATGATGGCCACGAGGATCAAAATAAAACTGGCCAACTAAAGTGGGGACGATATCAAATAAAACACTTTGTGAAAACTTTAAGGAGTGTGAATGTAAAGTTTGTGGAAATATTTGAAGCCCACAATTCCAATGGGCTGAGCCTAAAAGTTTGGTCTAAAATGGGACAAATATCCAAAGCTACTATCAAATGAAAGATGACATTATCTCAAACATCATGTCATGAAAAACAGAATTATTGATGTACAACCTTTCAAAAAGATTTTTATTGCCCTACAGGATACATCAAAGCAAACTTTCATTTAGGTACTAATATAAAAACATTAAATAAGAAGCATATTTATATCCCTCCGAGAGCCTAGTAATCAGCCATGTTTGCTATTCCCATTCCATTCACACCGAGTGCATTTACGTCATGAGGATCGGGAGAGATAACCCAAGAGTTAGAGTGCAATTGCGCATTTACATTTTTTTCGGTAGGCTACTTCCTCTTCCTACCTTCAAAAGCGTGTCCAGCTCAATGCCAAAGGTGTCTTCAAAATGCCACATCCAGGCGCCATGGTCATGGGGTCGAACATTCACCAGAACCTGACTGATGGCATTGTCCAGGGCACCCGATCTGCATCCATCTTCTCCACCGAGAAAGTTTTGAATCTCTGCCAGTTCATGTCCAGATAGTCGGATTGTAGCGTCGTAGTCTATGGTGTCTTTAGGCTGTGTGGAAGAGGCACAAATAAAGTTGGGGTCAAAGTGTGAATAAAAATCGACCAGGAAAACTACCAATACTTCCAGTCCAAACATTGTGGATAAAAAGAAATTGTGCTGAAACATTTTAAAAATATATATATATAATTAAAAGCAAACAACTTTTTCTTTAAAATTCTAACAAAATTGTCAAAAATGACCTTTACCTCAACATTTAAAACTATCACATTTTTGGCAGTAGGTGTAAACTTTGTGTGATGATAATTATTTTTTTCATAACAACAAAAAGCAACATGTTTAATGAACATTTAAAAGAATGCACTGTAAAGAGAGCAGGCCATTTTCCACAAGGAGATCATCGTTATCGATTTGTGAAAAATATGAAATTGTCCAAGTATGGAATGGGATGCACAGTGGCGGCATACCGTCTCAACTTGCAGCATGTCTTTCAAAAGTCTGCTGAGAAATCTTTTGAAAACAGGATTACATGTGGGCTGCTCTGAGATGCGCTTCACAGTCTTCTTCTGGGCTTCAATCTGAAGAAAATAATAATAATACAACTTGTAATACGAGCTAACTGATATGTAAATATTAATTACAATACGTACTTCAAATCGTAGTCTAACATCACCAAGGATTGCATCAAGAATCTAGATGCTAGATCTAGTTTCTAGTACCATTAAAGGATCCATAAAATGGATAACCTCTAGTCTCCCTTCCTGATGACTTTATTGGAAATCTTGTTGAGAAGGAAGACCCAAAAGTAACTTTAAAGCCTCTTAGAGGTGGAAAAAGCAAACCTGAGTTTGTAAATCAGACAACTGTTGATTGCAATCTGTCAGCTCAACTTGGCCAGAGTCGATGTGCTCTCCTCGTGGTTTTGGAACATCAACATGTTTTGCTGTCTGCTACAAGAAACGTGGATACATAAATCCAATTCAAATTCCACTCGCTCATGTATTGTTTGCCATTTACATTTAAAATGTTGTTTGGTTAGTCTGGTTAAACCTGTCCAAACCTCGGCTGGCTTCCTCATGGTTTTGGTACTTGCGTCGTAGTTGAGCAAGTCGTAGGGATCGAGCCAGTCGTCGTCCAGTTGCTGACTGGAAACCAGCGTTAGGTAGCCGAAGAGGACGATGAATCGCATCGTGGCGATGTTTCCACTGCATGGAAACCTTAAAACTCTAGTTGTATTCAGTCGTGATTGTTGTTTCGTTATATTTTCCTACGTGTCAATAGACCTCAGTCTGTTTCCGTACTATCCTCCCGTTAGCAAGTGGCGCATCTTTATTACGTCATCGTGTTTCTTGTTTTACTTGCCCAGCGGCATTTATTGTTTTAGGGGGCGTTACTAACACCGAATGTGCTATAATTTGGGTCATCGTAGTAATATTTACGTACTACGGAAGTACGGTAAGATTATTGCATTCATCATAAAAATTAAAATAAAAAAAGCCTGACTGTTTTGTTTTTTGAATTATATATTTTTTTTCAAAACACTCGTTTTTCAAATGAATGTATTTTCTGGGGTTGTTTTTTTGTATTGATTTTTCAAATTAATTTATTTTCTAGTTTTTTTTTTTTTTCTTTGTTTATCAAATTTATTTAATTTCTGGGGTTGCAACCCAGAAGAAGCATATGGAGTACATCTCAGAGCAGCCCACATGTAATCCTGTTTTCAAAAGATTTCTCATCACTCTTTTGAAGGACATATGGATTGAATTGAATGCTTTTATTGTCATTATGCAAGTATAATGAGATTTAAAGCTTGACCACAAAGTGCATAAATAACAACAGAAATAAATACTAACCACTTTAGTCACTCTTTTGTACCTGACTATACTTATGTGACCACTTATTTATGTTGACTATTTATTTATTATTTGTGTGGGCACTTCATGGTGAAGCTTTAAATCTAATAATACTTGTATAATGAGAATAAAGGCATTCAATTCAATTAACTAACCATAAAAGTGTTCAGCATTCGCTTTAAAAGTATCTGGCATTGCGGGTCACAAATATATACATAAACTTTACATTCAGACTCCTTAGCCTTGCTCAATCGAGGTAAGTATAAATTGCATTGATTATTTTCATCGATCACAGTTGGCAAATAATTTGATATACAAATGTTTTTTTTTTATTTCATTGGTTTGGCATTTACAAACTTATAGTTGTACATGTTGTTGCTAAGGGCCTTGAAGTTCTGATTTCAGAGACCAGAAGATACCAAAATATTGTTCCACAACATTAAAATGAACTAAAATAACACTTTTGATATCAGTTGATTCACACTGGAAACACATTTGGGGTGGGTGATGAGTAGTGATTGCTTTTAAAATTAAAATGATACTAAGTGATCCTTCACCAATTTGAGGCTTCGGTGCATCGCGGATCTATTCATTTACAAATATCTATTCATTTATGAAACTGAAACTTTTTGGACAGTTTCTCATTTATTTTGCCTTTCGCCCTTTACCAGGATGCGCTCCTTTTTTGCCACCTCTAGCTTGTTTTCCCTTCCCTTTGCCACCCTTTCCTTTCTGGTCTTTCCTTTGTGTTCCGCGTGCATCCTTTTTCATGCGACCGTCTACCACTTTGAAAACACCTTTAACTCCAGCGGGCCGCCTCATTTTCTTTCCGACTCCTTTTTTCGCGACGACATACGTCACCTCTCGCTTCTCTTTGCCAACGCCGGCCTTCTTGTAGATACTGACAGAAATAAAAACAAGAAGACCATTACCAACACTTCAGTCAAATGGGCATTGCTGTGAGTTTCCCTGTGGTGCAAAGCCACCATACCTCTTTAACTGAGCCATCTTCTCTCTCTCAGAAATGTCCACCGTGTTCACAACTGCCTCTGCTTTTTTCTTAGCCTGCTCCATCTTCTTCAGCATCTAGTGAAAACCAACAAATATCCTTTTTTAGTCAAAGTCAACTTTCATGTAAAACTTGCTCGTTCGTACTGGCCAAAAAGAAGAATGAAATTATGTTTCTCTCAAACCCTAAAAATGTAAGAGGATAAATAACAGAACGACAAAAGCATCTTATATGGGAGTAGCGCAAAACCAGCTTATAGGCTAGTTTAAGGGTAAGCAGGTTAAAAGTGCCTCAAAAGAAATGGGATAAATACACGCATAACATGACAAAAGACACTTAGGAGATACACGTGATATGGCAGTAATGCAAAGTCAACAGCTTAATCAAGATGAATTAAATTAAAATGGTCGAAACTCCTAAAGTGACTGAGCGAAAAGTGAATAGTAGTGACACTGTGCCGAGAACTAAAAAGTGAATGATTGCCCATAGTTGCAGAGGAACAATAAGGAAACAGAACTAAAAGGGTTTATAGCAGTAATATGAAAGAAAGGATCCCACGAGCTTACCCTCCTCTTTTTCCTGGCCTTAGCTTCAGCAACTCGCTTAATTGGCCGGGCGTCGATCTCCTTCCACTTCTGTTTATACTCCTCCACCATCTCCTTGGTGACCGGCACTGGTTTCTTCCTGTGTTTGATCTCGTCCTTCAAGAACCACTCGGGCACTTCCCAAGTCTCGTCAGATGATGCAAACCTACAGAAACAAACCCGGGCCATTTTTCGCGCTTCTTTCTATCATCCCCGACAGCATTTCCCAGCCGTTTGACTGTAACTCCACACTCGCCTATGGAAAGAGTTGTCCATCAGGTCTCTGGCTTTCTTCTTGGACGTAGCAATCTGGCAACCAAGGGCGAGGCCTTCAGGATCCAGGATGCGGGCTTTCTTACCTTAGTGAGAAAAGCACAATGACTTCCAACAATTTCAACAGCAAACCGATTCAGCCAAATGTGATGGTTTCAAATCTCCCGTGGCCAAGATTCACTCACTGGTGCTTTCAACTGGAACCACCTGGAGGTCTTTGTCGTCATCATCAGCCCCCAGATTTTTTTTTGCTCCAACATTGGCCTGCTTCAATTTACTAATGTATCTGGAAAAAGCATCAGGCTCGAATTACTTGATTGACTTATTTTGTCGACGACAGCTAACCAACATCTTTTCTGAAAATTAAGTAACTTGTAAATAAATATTTATTTGTCTTCATCAATAAAATTTGTGATCATTTCAAACTTTATCTAAGTTTGACATCCAACAAAAATCTATCAGATACATCCCAGACATTTAACAGAAATAGTCCCTCCCTTTGCGACACAAGCAATTAAAAATAATTTGAAAAGACATTGAATTACGCTTCATCGTCGCTGTCATCTGAGTTGCCTTCACTGTCTTCCGCAACTTCCTTTGAGGGCTCTGCGCTTTCTTTATCAATTGGGGCAGCCTCCTTCTCCTCCACTTCCTCCTCCTCCTGCTCCACTTCCTCAGCTTTCCTCTTTTTGCCTTTACCTGAAATAAAATAAAGAAATTCTGCAGTACCAGTCTATAATTTAAAAAAAAAAAGTTGTTTCACACACATTTGCCACAAATTATTAATTTTCAAATACCTCAACTTAATGTTACCTCTGAAAATAATAATTTTGCATGATTTCAAAG
Organism: Stigmatopora argus; assembly: GCF_051989625.1. Lineage (NCBI taxonomy): Eukaryota > Metazoa > Chordata > Actinopteri > Syngnathiformes > Syngnathidae > Stigmatopora > Stigmatopora argus. The sequence goes on from NC_135394.1 coordinate 8,413,830, forward strand.
TGACATTGTTTGTGTTCACTGATTTCCTAAGACATCTCACAGCAGATTTACAATTTAAGGGAGATTTCTCAACAAGGTTTTTGGTTATCACGTTACAATTTAAAGCACTTAAAACCCTATAAGTGATGTTTCACAAATACGTATTTTCAATAATTTCAAGGCGTGTGTTTGTTTAAACCAGCAGCAACCTTTACCTGGTTGCTGGCTTTGAAGTAACAGGGTTTGCCTGAGCTCACTCTCAGCATCTCCTTCCAGTTCAATCTGAGAGAAAATGTCCTACAAAACAAAATATGAACTGTACATGAATACAAAGCTCATTTCCAGATAAGAAACCATTTAACTTGTGTAGTTGTGTGAAAACACCCAAACAAACCTTGCTGAACCACAAGTTGGTTTCAAGCGCTGTCTTCTCATCTTTTCCTTCAAATTCCACCAATAAGCCACCCTCCTCTGGTTCGTCATCATCATTTACAACCTCCTTTTTCTTGGCGACAGTCGCTCTGAAAATAGACAAACATTGTATTAGAAGAAGTCGGGTTTTGACCGGTAGGGTTTGCACATGAAAAAAGGACTATAAATGTATATGCAATTGAGTGACGAAGCATTTCATTTGACTCTTATGACTCACTTATTCTTCTTCTCTATCCTCTTCAGCTTCTCCTGTCTGCGTTCCACCTCCTCCATCTCTTCAGCATCCAAATCCGAGGCCAGGGACATGTTATCGGCTTCATCCTCCTCGTCGTCAGACAAATAGATGTCGTCCTCGCCTTCCTCATCTGCTAGAAAATCTGCTCCTTTCATGTCTCCCTTGGAAATATTAGTCAGCGCCTGATAGGTAGAAAGAAAGAACAATTGTTGGAACGCAAATCAAATAAACACTAGCCCTCTGTTTAATCATTTATAATTTATAATTCTTTTATGCATGTTAAATAATTACAATAATACAATAATCATAAAAAGATGGAACCAGACTCGACTGATTTTTTTTCCCACTGATTTTAATTTCGCAAGACTGTCCTGTCTTTACAAAAGAACTACTTATTATTTATTACTTTTTATTGATTATTTATTTGTGTTTGTTGTTGTTATTTGTGCACCAGCTCCTTAAGTGTTTTTATACCATGTATGTGTGCTCCACTTTTTGTTCCTTTTAAGTGCATCAAGAATGATTGCACAGTATTTTTTTAGATTCTTTCATGCGTCATCGTCATCAAATTGAGAACGGCCAAAAAAAGTATTCATTGTCATGCGTCCCCGCACAACTGTGTTACAACCCTCACCTCATTCTTCTTGATGGTGAGTAAAGAGAACAGGCAGACATCGTCGTTGTCAGCAATGGAGACACCTGGCAGATCCATCTTGAGCTCCACCCTCTCCCTCTGCTTCCTATGTTCTTTCAGCAGCTTACGCTTCTTCCTGAAAAACGCAAACACACAAATATTATAACATAACAGAATTGACACAGCCACTCCACCGACGGCTAATTAGAGCAAAGAGTATTCAAATTAGATCCAGTCAGCTGCTTATTAATCAGAACCTGCACATCTGCAGAAGAGCCACGGGGGACCAGCTTGACAAAGTAGATTCCATCAATTTCACGTCATAGAAGGTTCTCAAAAATGTTTTTTTAAACTGACATTTTAAAAAGATATAAGAACCAAGCTTAACAAAATGCATCACTTCACCCTTACAAATGTACGCATTTCATTGGAGCTTTAACCAGATGTGTCATACCGTTTGAGATCAGCCACTTCATCTGCTTTCAGGTTGGCCAGTTTCTTCTCCATTTCTTCTTCCTCGTCAGCCTCCTCCTCTTCTTCCTCTTTGTTTTTCTTCTTTGGCTCGTCGTCGGAATCACCCCCCTCTTCCTCAGAACTTGAAATAGAGCGAAAAGGTTGACGATTAGCATCGAATACACCTTGACAGAGCTCATGCTGTACATGACTGTACCTGATTCCTTGGTCAAGATTCTTGGCCTCCTCCCTGAGTGTCTTGGCTAAGTATCTCCTTAGTTTTGATCTCCAGTTCAGCAACATACTGGGTTGGAAAAATAGAACAAACAAATGTTGCATGTAAAATTCTGTAACTGCGAGAGTGTAAAGATTTGCCACTTGGGTCTGAATATTTTACCGGAGCTCTTTCCGCCCCAAAACTTTGATGTCACGACAACACTCCTTTATCTCATCGGTGGTGCTCCTGTGAGCCTCGAGCACTGGGTTGTCAAACTTGATCTAAAAAAAGAAAAATAAATAAATGAACACAGTGCATGACCAAAATCCTTTAAAAAGTTTCAAGGAAAAACATATGCATCATGTTGGATATTGCATCACGGGAGACCTCACCTCACTGGCTTTGGCCAGAAAGTCAACGGGGTTATCAGCTTTTACAAAGCTCATAAGAGTGAAACTATGGAAAAGTGTCAGGTCACCATCCATGTATCCCTCTGCCTGTGTACAAAAAGCAAATCTTGTACAATATTGCACCAGAAAGTCACAAAAACAGCGGCCTGTGAAATAAGGATATTCAACACAATGGCAAGTAAAGAACTAACTACCCAAACAGTGATCCACATTTTTGTTTTTGTTACTGTGTCAACATATGTCTTGCAAACATAGAAACACTATATTACAATATTATATATGTTTTTCCAGTATGTGACCCACTCTCATTTTTGTTTGTAATCAGATTTGGGTTCCAAAACAGCAGTTTCATGTTTAAAAAACAGTGAATCAGAGTAAATATTGTTCAATGGAATCAACCCACACATACTGTACCTTTGGCTTCTTATCTGGAACCAGATCTTTCACAGTTTTGGCTTGCACCTCCACCTCTTTAAATGCATATTTGGCATCAAAGAACTTTGCATCAATTTTGTCTGGCGCTAGAAATCCTGATGTAATGAACGGATAAAACAAATACTGTAAATTCACCGCTCCCGGTGCACACATTATTGTAATGTTGCATTAATAACATCTTTTGGATGACTTGATGATTTAAATGTCATTAAAATCTGCTACTGACCCTGGCAAATAACAAATATCTCAGCAGATTCATTCCTAGATGCTTGGGGTTTAGTCGCTTGAACCTTCTTGAATAACTGCTGGAAGATCCAGAGGAGTGGCTGGTAGTCCTTAGAACGGAACACCTTGGTGACAAAGGTGCCCCCCTTTGCCAAGAACTCAGAGGCCAACTTCAAGGCCATTAGAGTCAGGTGGGCTGATGGAAAAAGAACCAACATTTTGAGAAATTGGCCCTCACGTGCGACATGCAATATTCACACATTCCTTCAGTTCATGATTTGCCAAAAGTATGGATTTTACATTTGTTAGACTATAAGGCGTTTTTCATAGTCTACTAAGATAGACTAATCAATTATATTTAAACTCGATTATGTCGAACAACATTGACTACGGACTACTGGTGCAGACACTGGCAAACTTAAATAACTATTTAATTACTACTCCTTTTAAAATCAAATTCACCAAACCTAATGACGGGAGAAAACTACCACATACCCTGGGAGAAAGCATCATACTGCCAGTTAGCTCCTACATTTGGAGCGCCATCATTGAGCACAACATCAACCTTCCATGTCTGTAGCTCTTTTTTCAGAGCCTGCAGGTAAAACACAAAAAAACACATCATGGAATCAGAGACCAAACTATCCAATTGCCGGAAGAGAACACAATTTTCATTTTAACCTTTTAACTGGGATAGGTAAATCACTCATTTTAATGGTCAGGACATTTTTGTGCTTTCTGTAGGTTGAAGAAGCATCATCTTTTAAGATAGAGTAGTAGGTATTTTGGTACACCACAACAGATGTATGTTTTAGTTCCATAGTCAGAAATGAAGTTGATACCATTGTTAGATCAGATGCTTACTAAGTTACCAAACACAAAATGGGCCTTAACTCAGAACAGTCATGGTTACAAAATGCATTCTAACAATATTTCTAAGTTTGATAGGTGACAAGAATTTACATAGAAATGTTATGCTATTAACTCAGTCACCTGTCCTGAATTGATTGGGCATATCACAAGCATGAAGTGGGCATCAACTTCAATATTTTAAGGCCCTGGCTATCATCCGGCACCCCCCATTTCGCCACCAAAGCAAGACTTACCTGTCGGCATTTTTCAGTAGTAATGTCTTCTTGTAGGGTCACGACATTGGGGATGGGCTTAATGGGAACCAGATCAACACCTGAAAAGTGAATTATGTAAACTTAAAAATAAAATTTAAAAAAACTAGTTTAGGCTGCACTTCAAGTTCACTCACCAATCACAAGGCTTGAAACGGGCATAAATTTGGACGCCACTTGTAACCTGCAAAATAGATGAATGGGACAAAAAACAGTTAGTTATGATATAATTCCATGTTTGTTATAAAAAGAGAGAATGAGTTGGGCATGAGGACAGGTGACTAACCATCCACCGGGAGCAGCGCATAAATCTATCAAAGCTCTAGCTTTCTGTAGAAATTGATATTTTCGGTTGAGTTGGATGAGTTTGAATGACGAACGAGACCGATAACCTGTGAATGACACCAAAATTAGGGATTATCTGACATGGCATTCTACTATTCTTGTTGTTAGCTAGCATGGCTGGTATTCCTAAAAAATATTTAATGTTTTTGTTATCCGATTCATTTACCTGTTTCTTTAGCTAAGTGGTAGAATTTATCTTTTCTGGTCTTTCCAACTTTGAGCTTCTTCCCCATAATTGCGTCTGATTTACGTCTGAATTAACCAGAGGTAACTAGGCGAAGAACGAAGACATTTACATGCGACGAAAACAACACGTGTGGAAAAGCCAGGCGCACATAATCTACGTCACGCACATTGTCTTCCTCGTCTGCAGATTATTTGCGCCGATGCGTCATAGCGACCCTTGCTGGCTCCATCCCGTTTACACATTTTCATGAGCAAAAAATACCAACTTTCTAGTTATAGTTCAAAGTACACAAATAGATACTCTTTATTTACAAATGTATTCGGTCACCTGCCTCATCTCACTGATGAATTTAAGTGACTGTTTTAGGAATTTAAATGGCACATTCTGTTTGTCCACCTTGGCTTTAACTCTGATGGGAAGTCTTTCGAAAAGGAGAATAATTTTGTTTTTAGGAATCTTCGATTAATATTTCAGGAGAGTGACAGTAAACACACCACCACCACCACATAAAAAAATCAGAAAGTTAGTTACTGTTGTGATTTGACACATTTCATTTTATTAATGATTCCTTTCACCAGCAACCCAGTATGGCAAGGCTGCCGACTTTCCATAGAAAATATCTTGAGGCAGCAGCTTTCAGAAGGGCCTATTTCTTGATCGAGTGTTGATCAATCCCAGGACAGAGAAGGCGCTTGCTGCAGCCGTGACTAAACTGATGGCCCCGATGGCCCTTGTCGCCTGTCAACACGAGAAAGGAAGCAAAAAGGTTATTTTATTTTTTAAAAGGGCAAAAAAAATGTTCTGGCACACTTTTTGTGTGTTCCTTTTCTGTATAACGTCATATATATACAATCACCTGCTCCGACACCCCCTCTCCGTAGCGCAGCAAGGTGACAAAGTGCTCACAGTTACTCCCCAGGAGGTCATAGGAAACCTCCTGGCCAATCAGGATTTGCGCTCGCTGGATGATCTCACAGACTGGCAGGGGCGTGTGGTTGTGATCGTACTTATTGTTGACACGATAGGAATCACTTCCCACCACCTCTTTCAAAAGTTGCATGCGCACCACCGCTTTCCGGCTGAAGACAGACTTCACACTGGACATGGCGGCAGCCTGGCTCTCATCTGGACGCATGATGGGATTAGGGCATAGTTTAGTTTAGGAAAACATGGTTTTGTTTTGACCTACGAAACCAAATTACATGCATCACCCTCGTGTTTCTTGATGAAATGCCAAAATTGCAGATTGTCATTGCTTTTGAAACAGTCATCTTTTGTGAATTTTTGTTTTGGCCGTTCTGAAATAAATTGAATTATTGCTGAACAAAAAGTTGCTGCTAGCTTCTAATTTCATAACATAAATGAGACTATGTGACAATAGGCCATGGCTTAAACACTTCCTTCAACAATTGACCTTTTAATGCTAGTAGTAGTATTGTGTTAATACTATATATAACACGTACAGTAGAAAATACACAAAACTAAAACAGCAAAAAATACATTTTTTTTTATTTTACAGAGTTGTACACAAATGACTGCGCATGTGCACAGTATGTTCTTGTACTTTTACACAAATAATTTTATTTTTTTATTTTTTACCTTTGTTACAAGTACACAATGCACACAAATGTGAAATGTACTGTACTTTGTAAAAGCCAGATTCTTATACTAACTTATTTATTTATTACCTATTTATTTTATACTAACTTATTTATTTATTACCTATTTATTTTATTCTAACTTGTTTATTTATTAACTATTTATTTATGTCTAACATGTATTTTCCTGTGTCTGTATTCTCACACTCTTACAACTGTGACAGTGAAATTTCCCGAATATCTAATCTAATATAATATAATCTAACTTGAATGAATATGTGTGATGAAAGAAGGGTACTGACCCACAGGTGTCAAATTGATGATATAACCATCTCCCAAGTAGAGTGCCCAATGCTGATAGGCCGGCCTAAAGATCTCAATGAGGTCCCCAGGCTGGGGGTCACCAGAGAGGTCAGCAGGGTCAATAGAGGCCATCTACACACACAATTTGGACAGTTGACCTGAAAAAGTAACATCAAGGCATTTGTTTTGTTTAGTATATCCTTTCAAATACAGGAGAATCTTAATATATTTGAATACTGTGTAGAATGTATTTCAGTATTTATTAAAAAGGACAAAACTGTGTTTTATACAGATTGACTATGCAAAGAGTAGTTTCATGGGTTTATTTATCTCATCTATATGTTTGACCATTACAGATAAAAGCATCAAAATCACCCTTTCAAGAAATTAGAATAGTGAATCTTTAAATTATATATAGAGCTGGACTTTTGAATTTGGACTAGAAATTGTAAATGAACATCTTTTCTTATGTTGGATTAATTCCAATTTATTACGTGTGTGAGGGCCATCAAATTTTACAGGAATTTCAACTTACACTAGAGCTTTGTTGTTGTTTATCCATCCCATAACATGCTTCCACAGGTTCTGATGAGGAAAAGCAAGTGTTCAACAGTGACTTGACTGCTAAATAAACACCACATTAAAAATATATATTTTATTCTAACAAATTTATCATATCACATTATAAACTACTGTGAACAAAAAAATCCACCATTAGATTTGCTGTTATAACAACGTCATGTATAGACCTTAAATGTCAGCAGACATAAAATGTCTACACACCATAATGGCTAAAATATAAAAAAACAAATACAATAGAGCATTCATAATTGACCCAAGATTTTTGTAAAACACTATGATGTATAAGAGTTGGGCTTTTAAGAAATAGTGGACAGAGAATGCTAGATTGGTTGTATGCCATGTAAAGGTCATTCGTACTCACGCACTACACAAAAACACGCTGTTCTCACGCACACAAACAGACAGACACAATACGCACACTTTTGCTGCCACAATAGCACTGACACAATGGGGAAGTCGACAGAAAAATACTTTGAGTGCATTTGATGTTATGTGAAAAACACTTGGACTTAAAAAAAACCCTATTACTTTTATCTTTAAAAAAAAAAAAGTAATATAGGATGCCAGGGGAGTGGTGTCAATAGTAATAAATAGAAGATGACGAGGCCATAATGAAACCAGAAAGGAGATTTAATTTAAATAACAATGACAATGCATAATAGTGTAAATTGTAAATTATAATTCATTTCACAAAAGTCAGTTAAAAAAAGAAAATTATGAAATTTCAACTCTTAATACAGAAGTTTCCCAAAACAGAGGCTTAAATTGTGTGTCCTCAAGCACATATTTCTTGCAAAAGAAAAGTTGAATATTATTCTGATCTAACGAATTCATCTGTTATATTGCGGTGTAAAAATCTGGAAAACTGCCCATAAAAGTAACACATTAACAAAGAAGAAAACAATAGGAGAAATACTTACTCAAACACAAGCAGTTTTTTCTTTCTCACCATCTTAGTTCTCCATGATAGATCCACGAATTATCATAAAATAAAAGCAGTCAGAGAAAACAGAAAGATCACTTCCGACTTCTGTGAGAAGAAATTTGAAGTTGATACAAGGTCCCAAAGCCAAACCAGTCGCCGGAGGTTGCTGTGAATGCGTTCAGTGTCTCTTGCTGATGATAGTCGTGCACTAAAGACACACACATGCAAACAAAACCTATACAACAAACACACAACCAAAAAGAGGCGTTTCCTATCCTGCATTGTCCTGTTACACATACTATATAGCCCCCCAATATATTATCAATTGTAATTCAAGGATATTGTTTCTTGTATACATTTATTTTTATTTTTATGGTGGTCTGTATTTTCTTCATTAATCTATTTGAAAACAAATCATCCAAAAAAGGAGAATTAAAATAGCCATACTGGCATTGAGACACCAAAATTGTTTTGATTTTTAAGCACATTTTCTCTCCTTTTCACATTTGAGCAGTGGTGGACAATCATGGCCTGCAAGGCCTTCTGTGCTGGCCTAAAAAAATATCTGAATTACAGACTGATGTTAATTATGTTTTGTCCATGAATACTTATTAAATAATTCCAAATTGTCTGTCAGCTTCCGTTCATTGCTTTTCCCCTGGTTGCGCTGCTTCCAGATGTGTTTTCATATTTGAGCATCAAACCAATCACATTTCAGCCATTATTTGTTGCCAGGGTCAGAAATCTGCCTTGAGGCCTTCACAATCCGTTCTGCAGGCTATGCTGTATAATACAAGCGTCGATAAAACTGTTGCTTTAACCAATCAGATTTCGAGTTAGCGACACCAAACCAGAGTGAGCGAGCCAGAGCCAAATGAGGAAAGAAAGGAGGATGGATTTTGTGTACAAATAATAATGATTTTTAGTAAGTAAAATATGGCTATATATTCCTAAATAATATTTCAATCGTATGAGATTATTTTTGATGCTTTTTAATGTGTCACAGCTGTAGCTGCAGTAAAGGTTTTATAGCCATAAAATATTTTTTGGGGGTTGGATTGATTCATACATAGCACGGAAGGCGTCGAATTGAAATTCACAGCCCGCCACTGCATTTGAGTGAGCGGGGTTTGTTGTCCCATGGGTTGGTTGTCAAAAACCTGACGACCAGATGACGGTGTTGTGCAGTATTATTATTGAAATGATCATAATTGTGCTCATGTAAACACTACAATCTGCGATTGGTCGGCAACCAATTCTGGGTGTATCTCATCTACTACCTATCGCTAGCCGGGATAGGTTCCGGCACCCCTGAGAGCCATGTGAGGATAAAAGGCATTAAAGATGAATGATATAAACAAAACGATGCAATGTTTTTTTCTGTGAACTCACACGTCATTTTGAGGTAAGAGGCAATAACAGTCATTTTTTTGGGTCAATTCCAAGATGTTAAAGTATTTATTATTCTTTTCATGAACTTTTAGCAAATAGGATTTTGGTTATGAGTGTTACTCATAAAAGCATGCGGACAAAAATGTAAATATCAAACATAAAACCATGCAGACCTACTGTGACTGTCAATAATGACGATTTATGAAAGATGGTAATGTTTTGTCATAAACTCAGCCCCCTTTAGTATACTATATGTATTGCTTACGAAGGGGGTTGGGTACATTCTTTGCTCTTGGATTGGCTATATCGCCTCTGTCAGCAATCCAAATTGTATCAAGCTATTTCACCGTGGCTAGAACCGGAAATTATTTGTAACGGATTTCATGCTAATTGTTCTCCATACCAATGCGGTAATAAAATGACATTAAGATCACGTTTTATAAAGCATAATGAATAAATAATACACGTGTTTTGTAAGGTTTGTTTACATTTTATTTTATTTTTTTGCAGAATCAGGCCACATAGCAAGGTAAGATGCTTTTATTTTGAATAGGTTTTTTCTTTGTTTCTTGTATACGTATGCATTGATGTTACATGACGACTGTAGAAGGTTAACCAGATTGACAGCAACTCATCGTCCAACGCAAGCAGGGATTAACAACATTGCTTCAGAGGAGCATTTCGTGTGTTTATGTTATGAGAAGAGGACATTGGCTGTTTTAGGACTTTGGTAATGCGATCGTTAATACAATTTGGCTACGATGAATGTTTTGACTGCATGCATGCTTGCTTGTTTGCAGTCAGCTAACAACTATCTCGTAGGCTAACCCCAGTACGACTGTCAGATGTTAAAACATGTTTTATTTTAATTCGAAATGTCATTTTCACTCCGTAGGATTTCTTCCCGTTCCATGATTTCGTGTCAAATGATCGAGATTACGCGATCCGCTCTTGTTTACATCCACCGGATCAGAAATAGATCTAAATAAAGTAACAGTTTGTTCGTATTCTCAACATGTGGGTTAGCTTTTTTGATGCAGCCTCAAAACATATAAACAAACAATCAAAATGCTTTTAACGTTAATGACGGATTACTCACATAGTGTAATGGCTGTCATGTTGAAATCCAGTTTCACTTTTGTGTTGGACAAGAGTTACTTTGACCTTCTGTGACCACTACTGTGTTTCAGTCGCCATGGCCGCGGCCCCCCCACTTCGACGCAGCGACTCAGCCAAAGGGGAGTTTTCCCCCCTGAAACACTTTGTGGTGGCCAAGAAGACCATAACTAACCTATTTGAGCAGCTTCTCAATTACGTGACGGAGACCTGCGAGTTTGTGGAGGGTACGATTGCTTGTTTACATGTGTTTATGCAGCAGTAAAGCCACTACAACCATTGTATATTATATCATATTATATATATAAAGCCATTAAAAGAAAATTACGGTACAGTGGATGTCAATCGACGGCCCGGCGGATGAGTGGTTAGTGTGTTGGCCTCACAGATCTGGGGTCTTGGGTTCAAATCCAGGTCTGTCCACCTCTGTGGAGTTTGCATGTTCTCCCCGGGGCTGCGTGGGTTTCCTCCGGGTACTCCGGTTTCCTCACACATTCCAAATACATGCATGGTAGGCTGATTGGACACTCTAAATTGCCACTAGATATGACAGTAAGCGTGAATGGTTGTTTGTCTCTCGTGCCCTGTGATTGGCTGGCCACCAATTCAGGGTGTCCCCCGCCTCATACCCGAAGTCAGCTGGGATAGGCTCCGGCACCCACCGCAAATGTCATCAGATTGGACTCAGCAATACATTGTTGTGTTTATGTATAATTCTATTGGGCAACAGTTTAGGTGTTATTGTTCACATTGGGTCAGATGTGTTTAACCCATTATATTTTTGTTTGAAAAAAAAAACTTAACTTGTTGTTGTATAACTCCTTTAAAAAAATAGAAACAAGTGGGAATAACCAGATGGAGAAAATTGCAAGCCTGGATCAAAAGTTGGAGATCCAGGCGTATGCAGATAAACTGGCCGTCATCAAGGAAGTTTTGGCTCGTAGACACATGAAAGTGGCCTTTTTTGGGAGGTAAACACACACTCTATTTATCATCTTGAGAAATTCATTCAGTTAAACCCTTGTTGTGACTGCTGTGCATTTCATATACATACAAAGACCAATTATCTCTTATCTTGAAACTTTGGAAGCAAGAAGTTTGGAGTTTAGTAGAAACATACCTGGGACATCACTCACTAATGTGAATGGTATGATCGTAGGACAAGTAACGGTAAAAGCACAGTGGTCAACGCGATGCTGAGGGACCGGGTGCTGCCCAGTGGTATCGGTCACACCACAAACTGCTTCTTGAGTGTAGAGGGGACCGATGAGGACAAGGCCTTTCTCAAGACTGAGGGCTCAGAGGAGGAGAAGAGCATCAAGGTCAGCAATCTTTTCATGTATTGGTGGTATACGTTATTACCATGTCAATAATAATATTACATTTTCTTATGGAGTCAGTTTCTTTACACATTCTAAAAGCCAGCATGTTACATGACATATTTATTACATGTTACCAAACCTTTTAGACTGTAAACCAGCTGGCACACGCTTTGCACATGGATGAGAGTTTGGACGCCGGATGCCTCGTTCGAGTGTTTTGGCCAAAGACAAAGTGTGCACTGCTTCGAGATGACCTGGTGCTTGTAGACAGGTATATTTATTAAGTATTTTTAGAATAGTATTTTGCTTTCGTTATTTCATGTAACTACTTGTGGAATGGGAAATCAAGTCAGGTTTCAAAAATGTTGTAATGAAACCTCTGACATTCAACAGCCCTGGGACAGATGTTACGCCAGAGTTGGACAGCTGGATTGACAAGTTTTGCCTGGATGCCGACGTCTTTGTGTTGGTTGCTAATTCAGAATCCACGCTCATGAACACGGTAATGACACCTTTTCTGCTAGCAGATTTTATAATGTAGTGGACAGCTTGCTGTTGAGGTTGCCCTTCGTGCGTGCAGGAATTTCTGCAATGTAAAGTGATACAAAGCTTCTTAAAGGGAAAGCAAACCCAGTTTATAAACCTCTTTTATAGAAAGACTGAAACTTTTTTTAAGTCACTATTTTCCTTTTTCGCTCCTTCACTATTTAGGAAAAGCATTTTTTCCACAAAGTCAACGAACGGCTGTCAAAGCCCAACATCTTCATTCTCAACAATCGCTGGGACGCCTCTGCTAATGAACCGGAATATATGGAAGATGTAAGTAGTTTTGGATCATTTGGATGATGTAAGGTACACATGGCTTCCTCGTGATTTTACGTACTACAGTGGTACCTCGAGATACGAGCGTTCCGGGACTGAGCTCGTATGTCAATTTACTCGTAACTCAAATGAACGTTTCCCATAGAAATGAACTAAAAACAAATTAATTTAAAAACACCAAAAACAGGATATTGGATTGGAAAAACATATTGGTTCTAATTATCCATCTATTAACAAAGTAACAAATAACTAGTGGTTTAATTGTACTGAAATGTGTTTGCCCCGCCTCCACCTTGACTTTCAGATGCAACCTATCGAGGGTTGTTTGCTTTTGTCTTCCCTTCAAAATATTCCCAAAATGATGTACACAAATGTCCTCACAATAGGATCACGCACGGCCACTTGCCAACTTGCACTCCTTTCGTATTAGCGAACAAGCTCCGCCATTCACACTGACTAACGGGAAAAAACACTGAAAAAATGCAACGCTCCGCCTAGTGCTCGTAGAGACATTACACGAGGGAGTTGCGACCAGAAAGACAGTGCCCATGATGTTCTTATGAGCAGCCTCTTGCGTCCGCTGTATGCACGTATATCAAAATTTGTCTCGTATCTCAAGATAAATATTTGCTTGAAATTTTACTCGTATCTCAAATCGCACGTATGTCGGGGCACTCGTATGTCAAGGTATTACTGTATTGTATTTTAATGTTCCAGGTGAGAAAGCAGCACACAGATCGTTGCGTGGACTTCCTTGTTGAAGAGCTAAAGGTGGTTGACCGGGAACAGGCACCCAACCGCATTTTCTTCGTCTCCGCCAAAGAAGTGCTCAACTCCCGAATGCAGCGGGCACAGGGCATGCCCGAGACAGGTGACGCTTTGGGTCTTATTGACCTCGGTTGAAAAATCACAAGAATTTATTTTGACAGTTAATGAAGTGAGGCACGGTGAAAGAATGGTTAGCACGTTCTGAGATTGAGGGGTCAATCCCCGTTGGGTTCCACCCTTCCTGCCCAAAGTAGAAGAAGACAATTACACTGGTTTAAACAGAGGAAGGAACATTGCTGTCAAATTTGGACTTTGGATTTTTCAGCGTGCTGCTGCTTGCTTTGGCTCCAACAGCCTTTAAGTATAAAAGTACCCATAAAAGCTGCACATAAGTGTGTTTTACTCAAGCTAATTAGTAACTCAATCATGTTCAGCAACAATTAGACAAGACTCAACACATGGTGATTGTGAAGTTGAGGGGAACATTATACTCATTTCAATAATCAAGAACCTCGAGTAGGATTGAAATAGTGTCCAACTTAGTTTTTCCAGTTGGAAAAATCACAATATCAATCTATTCTCCATAGCAAAAACTGAGAGAAAAGCAGATCTTCATACAATGGACAATTAAGAGTAAAAAAAAAGACATGAACATGTTCATTCCATTCAACAGGTGGCGCTCTAGCGGAAGGCTTCCAGGAGAGACTAAAAGAGTTCCAGTGCTTTGAAAGGAGGTTTGAGGTGTGTATGTGTGTGTTTGTGTGTCATTCTGAATCTGTTTTCAGGCTCTGGAAAATACAAGTTTTAATCAAGCATTGTCGTCCACTGAGCAGATGTCTGATCGTAGAAAATCAAAACCACGTTTCACACTCTGAAAAGAGTGTTAGGCATCAATTCAAGTCCTACCGTTGGTAAAATATTACTCTCTAGCAGATAGTAAGATGATCTTCTAGCTTCTATCCAGCACCTTCTCGAACAGGCTCCCTTGATCTTCTCGACCTCGCTGTGCTTTTCCCATCAACCTGGGTCTTCATTGTTGAAGTCTAGATTCACTAAGGCGAGGGCATCCGTTAATATACTTTGCATTTTAATATGATTTGGTTTTGTTCTTGTGTTGCAAAGTTTTGATCCTTGTTTAGATCATTTACACTAGGAACAGCAACAAACTACATGAAGTATATATCTTGTAATATGGAACCTACATAATCAGACATCTAAAAAAACGATACAATATGGAATTATTTGGGAGGGTTAAATTATACTTAATAGTCAGAACATTAATTCGAATAATTATCATTCATTTTTTCTCTTGTGTTCTTCTGTCGCTGTTTTGTGGAACCAATATAGAAGTTTATCATTGGTCGACAAAAAAGTGTATATTTATATTAATGGAAACATAAATCTAGGTTATGATGAGAAAGAATCTGCCAAGTGTTTAAAACTCAAATTATTATTTCCACATATGGCTTCTATAAATCGCATTTTTCCAAAATAGCACTTTGGCTGTCCATTCTAATCGGCTTTATGTATTTTAGTGCTGTGCAATATGAAAATAATCGGTTATTTTATATTGCAATATAATGCATTTTATTTATTGAGGGAAAATTCTACAACAATTTTTAAAAGTTTTCCACTCCAATTATTTTCAAATTGACATTCAACTGACCCACCAAACAAATAAAAATATCGAATTATCGACCAATAGCTGTAAGTTAGCACAAATGTAATTATTAATCAATTAATAGAGACATGCACAATTTTCATAGTCAGTTTTATATCATTCCATATCATACAGCACCAGTGTGTTTGTAGTCGAGATAATCTTTGGTAGCGTTAGTATTCTTATATCATACACTGACAGACACGTTGTATTGTACCAATTTTTATGTTCCTTTTCATTTACTCGAGGTTTGATTACATTTATTTGATGTTTTTTATTATTTTGCTGACGCTTCACCACCACGTTGCTGTGACTTTTGACACTTTGGGGCTACAGGTTGCGAGATGCACACTCTGCTGCTGGAATTTACACACCTTTACTTAGCCTTTTTTTTTGTTAAAAAGCAGCAGGTGTATGTGTGTGTCTCGTCCTTTATTAGCTCTCCATTTACAGCCCTGACAAATGTCACAGTAACATGCGTGTGTTATGGCCTCGCAGGAGTGTATCTCGCAGTCAGCAGTGAAAACAAAGTTTGAGCAGCATACAATCAGGGCCAAGCAGATCACAGAAAAAGTCCAGTGCGTCATGGACATCATCAACATCGAGGCGGCGGAGAAAAGGTGAGTCGCACGCGGCCGTTTTTAACGAGGAGATGTGACTTGGAGAGCATCGGGAATGGGGAATTCAGGTGGGCTAGGAGCTGCCTAATGACATCTTTGATGAGGCGCTAAAGGTTGCCTTTTGGTTGTGGGTTTAGAGTGGCAGCATTGGAGGACAGGGAATATCAGATGGACCGTCTGGACTTTGTGAGGAATCAGCTCAGACTACTGATTGAAGACATCAATAAGAAGATCAAGGCTATTAGTGAGGATGTGGAGTCAAAGGTAATTTGAATCCAAATATGGCAATGTGCTGCAGACCCAACTGGGAGGGCTGATTGAAAACAATTATTTGGAAATGTCCGACAAAATCCAGTCAAATTGGTTACATTATTTGGATTATTCAGATGACCTAATTGGCCAAAATTGAAAGCTTTTTGGGTGTAGTTCACCTCGTCACACAAACACAAGTTTCATGTTTGGTCAGTCTGTGAACAACATGAAAAAGTCTTCCAAAAACATCATGGTTGTGAGTTGTGTTGTGCGGAATTTGTCCTTACTTGAGGTATCCAACGCCATGGGTGAGGAGATCTGCCGCCTTCATGTGATTGTGGATGAGTTCCATGCAGACTTCCACCCTTCGTCACACGTCCTCAAGCTCTATAAATCTGTAAGTATCAAGCACGTTCGTATTTTAAAGGTGCTCTGAGATGGTGACTGTCAAAGAATGAAAATTACTTCACTATTATAACTGGCTGTTTTTGACCATTTCATAATTATTCCACCCAAAACAATGCTTTCCCTCAATTATTATTTTGTACAGGAGCTGCTCTGTCACGTGGAGGAGGGAATGGGAAAGAACCTGGCTTTCCGCTGCTCAGATGCCGTCAATGCCTCCGTCCAGTCTATTCAGAGATTCATGACAGGTACAAGGACGGTTCACTGCCAACTCAGACTTTAAAATGCTTGGACACCTATACCCATCAAGGGTCCGAATATAGCACCCAAGCGGAGAAATTCTATTCAATAAGGTATACATGCGGTTTCCTCTTTTGTCTGTTCTCTTATCTCCAGATAGCATGTTGCCTTTGCTCCCGTCGGCCAGCCAGAACCAAATTCACATGCTCGGGTCCAACAGGAAGTTGGACCTGAGTTACAACCTCAACTGCGCCTCGCTGTGCAACGATTTTCAGGAGGACATCGAGTTTCGCTTCTCTTTTGGCTGGACGGCATTAGTGCATCGCTTCCTGGGACCTGTCAATGCGGAGAGAGCACTCAAACTGGTGGACCAGAAACTGCAGGTATTGTGCGGTTCGTTGGGGGACAAAAAAAATATGATGTAGATTGAGATAAAATTGTTTAACCTCACCTTCACACCCACCAGGCCTCTCTACCAGCCCTGCCCCCGGCCACAACCCCCTCCTCGGGGCCCCCGTCCAACCAGGAAACAGCCCTCACGACACAGGAAGACCTCATGGTCGCCATGGCAACGAACGCTGCATCTCTCACCTCCCGCGTGTCAATGAGCGCTATCGTCGTCGGAGGCGTGGTCTGTTGTTTTGTAAAAAATTACATTTAGATATTGAGCCCTCTTTTTATGATAGGCTAGTTTAATAACAATGTCACCGTATGCACGTGCGTTAAGGTATGGAGGACGCTGGGGTGGAGGTTGATCGGCATGATGGGCTCCCTGTATGGTCTGCTGTACCTTTACGAACGCCTCACGTGGACCACTAAGGCCAAGGAACGCAGCTTAAAGCGTCAGTTTGTGGACTATGCCACTGACAAGTTGCAGCTCATTGTCAGCATCACCAGTGCTAATTGTAGCCACCAAGTGCAACAGTAAGTGAAGCAAAACTGTTTCCATGACTTCTTGGTAATGAAAAGAAAAAAAACATTCAGAGTTGATGTTCACATACATTTTGGGTCATGTGGGCCACACTTGTTTATGTACCAAAAATTATTATTATGTGCACAATATTCACATTTGGTATACAAGTGTGGCCTACATTGACCCAAAGAGATCTCCATACCAGGCCTTAAATATTATAGTTTAATTTGTATGTACGTATTTTTATTCATCATTATTTGTTTGGACAAATACAACTATAGCTTAATGCTAACTTATTGTATTAATAAACTAAAATGAATACAAAGTTATGGCCCTAAATAATACCAAAAAAAAGAGTTTTCATAGTATTTAACTCATCTCCTGCCATTGACAATAGACAAAATGGATTGGACGTCTAGCATCGGTCAATGGCAAACAATGAGCTAAACGCCTCACAAATGGTTAATGACTTATTAACAACTTACTGGAAAAATGCAGAAAATGTTGAATGAAATGCGTCTAGCCTAGTTGTAGAAATAACAATGAATGTACTAACAATGAATCACTGCGTTAACAGGGAGATGGCGACCACCTTTGAGAAGCTTTGCCGTGAGGTGGAGAAGACACAGGAGGAACTTCAGGTCGAAATCCGCCGACTGAGCGTCAACATTGAGCAGCTGGAAAGTGTCCAGGGGCGCTCCAAGAGTCTAAGGTAAACCCATTTTATATTGTTAAATGACCCATTTTCCAAGAACATACCTTCTCTTCTAAGTTCATATAACTCAAAAACAAACTCCTATTGAACTCCCCTTTATTAGAATGACTTTATTTTGCAATGGATAAAGGCTTTACTCCTACTTACAACTTTTTTTTATTGTCGCTCTGACTTTTTGATCTTGCTTTTCCACTATGTCTTGTCTTCAGGCACAAAGCCAGTGAACTGGAGAAACAGTTGGAAACCTTTACAAAGCAGTACTTGCAGCCTCAACATTGAGATCAAACCTCCCAATATTCTACTTGAAAGGCACAAACAATCCTTCAACAAAGGTTTTCCAAATCTTTACAGCCATAAAGAATATATAGTATTGTGTAATTTTCTCAACTTCCACGACGAAGTGATTTTTATTATTGTAAACCAGGTTCAAGTCTTAGACTTGTCCACTCCATGTGGCGATAGTATCATAATACTAACCCACTAACCAACAATTGGGGTGCTATATTTGTACACTAATGTGCTTCAAACTGTGAATATGCCTTTTTCTGACAATTTTTGTGTGGAATTATTTGTCTGTCAGTCTGTTCATGCATGTTACCAGCAAAAATAAATACATTTACTATCAAAAGAAATAGGATCTAATTGAAATTTATTTGATGAAAACATCTCTTGAATGAAAGCATTTCCTGAATCAAAATAAATAATAAAAAATGAATCCTAAAATCAGAAAAGTGATTTGACATAGGAATGTAAACAAACAAAATACCACACGACATTCTTTGTCAAAAGTTTTTAATTGTTTACAATAACTGATGGCAACATATCAGTATCACCAAGCCACTGTACAAATACAAAAAAGAAAAGAAAAGAAAGATCTGGTGTGAAAAAGACTATAAAAATTATTCCATAACTGATTTATCACAAACTAGCACTGTAAGAGAATTATCATGGCACCAAGTCCCTGGTCATTACTGGCTTAGAACATGAAACAATAAATAAGAGATAAAGCAACTTAGTCAAAAGGCAGTGCATTATTTGTGACAGGCATGGGGTGGTGGGTAATGGCACTGCATGTGTTTATCATGTTTAATAACTCCCAAAATTATACATTATGTTGGCACTGAGGTTGACACTTCCACATAGAAAACTACAGTATTGTTATTTCGGCTGTTTAAACTGTTTAATAACGTAAATAACTACTGAAAGTTTGAGAACATACTGAGTAACATTAAATTAAATTTAACACCTTATGTAAATGTTTTTTACACATACCAACAGTTTGTGTGCACCGATGGTCGTCAGCTCGCTAAAATAAAATATGCACTTAGTAGCGGCACACCCCATTTAAACTTGGCCTGCTGCTTACAAAAAAAAAAACATTCCTGACAAAGTAAAATGAAGTCATTTGAAAAATATTCCAGTCAAATAACTTTTGTAATGTCAAGGTCCCATTCGATTAGATGTTACTGATTACAACTAGATTAAGTAATTAAATTGTTTTATTAACTTATAAGATACATTTCCTTTGAAATTTATCATGACAATTATTTTGAAAGGGGAGCTTTGAATGGGCTTTTAAAGGCTGTTTTGAGCTAAAATAGACTACAAGCTGACGACGTGCCAAAAACGATTTTTTTTGAACCAGTGATTTCCTACTAGTTTGGCTACTTAATAAAAACTATTTCCTACAACTGTATTTTGTAAATTTGTTCACCTATATATAGTTTAAGTTGAGTATGAAATGAAGCTATTCATCTACTTGGTTAGGTTGTACGCCATAATTTGCAGAAAAGAAAAATAGATATATTAAATGTTTGCCTTGTGGGCATCCTGGCTCAAAAATGCTGCTTACACATACCAGAAAGTAAATAGTTGAACTCATTTGCTGTCAGATTAGCAAAATACACACTCGATCTATTTGAACTGGGAATCAAAGTGAGTGGAATTAGCCAGGTTTGATTAACATTATTATTGTTTTAAAGGGTGTCTTTTAGAGTCCGAGCGTGTTTGCAGGCCTAATAATGAATTGTGTCAAAGCAAGAAAAGCTAGAGTCGAAAGATTAAGCACAGGCTCATGTTTGTCGATGTTAAATGTGTGCTAGTGTTCACGAGTGTAACCGTGTGCCTTCAAGTGCGCCAGTGGAAAAGTGTCCATAGTCATGAGCTTGCTTTGTGGTGGTGATGGAGGCAAGATGTAAGGCAGAAAATGTCCATTGTTTGGACATGGGCACCTGAGATGACACATGTTAGGTCCATCATCTTAATGTTAAGCTTTTTTTTTCTTTTGCTTCTCAACTACTAGTGTTTTTTTAAACAGATGTATATGAAACAGATAAGAGATTTTCTAAGTGTGGTTCAATGCTGATATTTCTTTTCTGAAATAAATTCAAAATGTAATTGTGTAATTATACATGAATTTGTTATTTGTATTGCAGAAATGCATTGAAACAAAGAACATTTTGCAAGAAGCAGAACAATAACATGCTCTTCCCACTACAAAGCCAATAAACCCGAATCATTTATCTCAACTAATGCCATGGAGAGTGCATATATGTGCGAAGTGTGATAAGTATAAATGTGATTGGTTGAGAAGCCCTACTTTAGAGCCACAGTGGAAGCAAAAAGGGGGAATGTTGTGTGTAAATCAGAGGTGGGAAACCGTAAGAACCATTTCCCACACTATATTCATGAAAAAAAAGTTGTTTATCATAAGCATTTGTGGAATTCAATCTTTTGAAATAATAGTTTTAGCATTAGATATAGGTTTCTAGCCCCACCCATTTTGGAAGTGAACTCACATGTGCTCAGTTGCGGAATTGCAATTTGTGAGTGCATTCTTAGTCTCTCATCTGCACATTGTCCACTAGCAGGTTGTATTTGGGCAAAGAAACAAAACAAAGCACTGAAAAGTGTTCAACGGTTGTTGTTGTTGTTGTTTTTTTAAGTGACACGTGACTTCAAGTCCACGCAGTGCTTGTTTTTTGTTGTCTTTGCAAAGTATAAAAAAAAAAGTTGTTGCAGTCCTTGGTGGTTCTCCACATCGCTTTTGCGTGCTCCAGGGGTCCCACTGACAAGGCTGTTCAAACGCAGTCTTATTAGGATGACTTTGAAGCTGCTGATTTGTGCGCAATTGCGTTGCAAAGGTAACATGTCGTGGAGCAGGCTTTCTCAAAAGGAGCTCAAATTCTATTTTGTTTGTGTCGGGATTGTCAGAGAGAAATGCTTGAAGCTGCACTATTTTTATTTTGATCTGGTTTCCGTTCTGTGAATTTTCTTTCAGCTTTGTGCAGTGTTAAGGGGCGGCGATAAATACCGCAATTTTGACGTATTGTTTTCGCTTATAGTGAAGTAAAGGACATTGATTACAAGCTAGTGTGCTGTGAGACAGCATCAGGAGCAATGTGGAAAATAAGCTAATTCCATTTAAAATGTCAGGAAATTGTTATTATTTATGAATACTGACTTAATGATAACAGTGGGTTTTGAGCTTCCTTAATTGTTGGTCTGTGTTTGATCGTAATTGTTTTAAGTCTGGTTTGGGAAAGCTGGTCCTTGGGTCTTTAACATTTATGAGCCACATTTGTAGCTTTCCATTAACTAAATGCAAACTTCCTCCTAAGACGTGTATGGAGCTTTTTCCATTGCTGACAAATTCTGAACGTAATGGGAAATAGTTATAAAAAAAAAAACACGAACACAAAAAAACAAGCAATATATATGCATGTATGATGCATATACATATAATGCTATACATATAAACCGTCTTATATATAAATTTACAAATGATACGCAGAATTTTAGAATTAAATTGAGTTTCTTTGCTTGGATTTTTTTGAGTAATTTATCTCGTGTGTTTTTGATTGACTTCTTGAAAATTTTCAAATATTCCAGGTATTGTGTAGGTGAAATTAAATGTAAAAAAAAAAAAAAAAAAGTATACTCCTTCAGCTCCAGCCCTGCACAAGTCATGTTGGGTTTTGTGGAGGGAGGAGTTGGCAGATGCTGCTGTTGGAGGACAGACCAGAGTGGGTTTCGTTTAATTCCAAATCCGCAGAAAACTGTCCCAGGAGCCGGTGCCCACGGCCATGCCGTCGTCTGTCACACCCAAGCAGCTCACCCTGTTGTCGTGACCCGCCAGAACGCCTGCGTGTAAGAAAGACAAACAACAGCTCGAACCTTACTTGCCAGCTGGGCCCAGCACAATTGATTTTGCTAACCTCGAAGTTTGAAAAATTTCTGCAATTTTCGAAGTTGCCATGGTAATGTTTTTTTATGGCATGGAAATAAATTCAACATTATTTGTGGGTCAGTTTAACATGCTGTAGAAAATAAACCCACAAAAAGGTGAAAATGAAGTAGTTTTCCTAAAATTATTAATTTTAAACTTTTTGCACTTTTCACTTACCGGTGTATAGTTACTGCAAATACTGCATGTCATATTGCTGAATATTTTCTCCATTCATTCAACAAGACCACCGTGAACGTACCTGCCCGTTCTCCTTTCAGAGTGTCCCAGATATTGCAGTTAAAGTCATCGTAGCCAGCCATCAGCAGGCGGCCACTCTTGGAGAAAGCTACGGACGTGATGCCGCAGATGATGTTGTCGTGGCTGTACATCATCAGTTCCTGGTCGGCACGCAGGTCGAAAAGCCTGCAGGTGGCGTCGTCTGAGCCTGTGCCAAAGGCGTTCCCATTGGGGAAAAACTGCGGGAAGCAGGAAACGGGAAAACAAATGTTTTCACGGATATTCACACACCGATCAAATGATGGAATCTTGTCAAAGACAAGATTTTGAGCAATACAAGTTCAAACCAAATACCAATGATGCAGTTGTAGACGTCCTTATCGTGTTTAAGATAGGACGTTTTTGTGCACTCGTGATTTTGATACTCACAGTGACTGCATTGATGTCGGACACATGGCCAGTGAAAGACTGTCTGCACATGCCATCGCGGATGTCCCACAGCTTGGAGGTGGCATCGCATGCTCCAGACACAAACGTCTTGTAGTCAGGACTGAGAGACAAGCTCATCACATCCCCTGTGTGGCCAGTGAAACTGGTGGCCTGCTGGCCTGTCTCTATGTCCCACAATGCACTGGAAGATACATAGGGTTATATTATTATTGTTGTCAAGTGGACCATGCACTATATATTCATGAACTCAGCGAATTAACCAATGGTAATAAGAGTTTCCGGTCGGCAACATCATCTCAGGTGGAATGGATTTATTTTTTATTTTTTAAACAGCATACTCGAATACCTCTTTTCACCCTTCAAGAGAAGAGATGCGAGTGGAACTTTCAGAAGATGCACACTCACCAGGTGGTATCTCCAGAGCTTGTCAGTATCTGGTTGTCATCCAAGAAACGACAACAGGACAAATAACCTGAAAGAAAACACATGTACAAATTTGATTAGTTAGGGGAATTATATTACTCTAGACTACAGAGAAAAATAAGACTAAATAAGGGTGCCAAACCAAATTGCTAGCTGGGAAGTATGATGCACTAACACAGTATATAAGTGTTGGTATTTGAAAGAAAAAAAAATACATACTATGCTGCTCAAAGAATCTCTTGTAAAAAATAGATTAAACAAGACACATACAGTCTTGCCTGCATTGTGACATACGATACATTGGATGGCTGCAGGAAGTGGTCTTCTAGAAGAAAGAGCTCACCAAGGGTTGGTGTGGGCTTGCAAATTCTAATTCAAATAGCTCCAGGTTTATTGCCACACATTTCAAATTCCTTCTAGTGAAACAAGTGAATAATTTTTTAATCAAGCGGCTTTCTGGGATCTGTTCCACAAGCCACTGTTAGTATAACGAAATGGAGCATGCAACCCCTAACCACCATTTTCCTGTGTATTGGAATTAGGGTGCTGATAGCACATTTTTTTCTGTATTACTAGTTAACAAGGCATGAATAACAACGTATTGGCAATTTAGGAAGTCTCTCACCGACTACTTCTCTGAGCATGCTTTTCAATATTTTTACCTTCATAAGGAGGACAGAATTCATGACAGTAACAACAATGCACGATATATTTTGTGCCTACCCGTGTGTCCTGGTAGCTCGCGGGTCACACGCACACTACCCTCGCGGGTCTTCAGGCTGTAGATGGAACAAATGTTGTCTAGGCCACCACAAGCCACATAGTTTCCAGAAGGGGCATAGGCACAAGTCATGACCCAGGAAGAGCGAAGTGGGATGGCATGCATCTGTGGATGTCAATAGGCATTTTATTATCGATGCTGTTGTGAAACGATGAAATGCTTAAACTGTAAAAGAACATTGAGGGATGTTCTTTAATACAACAGTTCACTGTTACAGGTTTTCTGGATTGGATTGGATTGGATAACTTTATTCATCCCGTATTCAGGAAATTTCATTGTCACAGTAGCAAGAAGGTGAGAATGCAGATACAGGAAAAGACATTTAAGACATAAATATATAGGTAATAAATAAGTTAATAAATATATAAAGAAATTTTCTGACCTTATTTGTGGTGTAACTGTCCCAGATTATTAGTTTTCCATCTTGGGAGGCACTGACAAGAAGCCTGAAAAAGAAAAGAAGAAAAAAGTGACGCAAGGGATGCACGCAATGTAATACTAAGATCTACACTTCATGCATGTGGTGTTTTCAAAGCAATGACAGTAAGCCACCGTACGTGCTCGGTGTAGGAAAGATCTAAAGTGTGGCATTCTTGGCTTCCTTTTTACAGCATTGCCTTGATGAAATATTAGCATATAAACATCTACTGTAAAGCCGGAGGTGGGAAGGTTAAAGGGCAAAGAAAAATAAAAGTGAACCCCAAGTATTTAGAACTCTGGCATGGGAGGAAAATGAGGAGGATGAGCCAAAAGACTAGGAGACAACAGCTATGCCTAAATAGTGCAAATGTGGAAACACCATGACCTCATATTTCCTGCTCTCTAGGGACAGGAAGCGGCTTGATGGGGTTGTGCTTACAATCAAGCGGGGAGCCACCGAGCGCAAATGTCAATAGCTGTGTACAAAATAAACTCCCTGCTGGAGCACAAAGAGGGTGCACACATGCCAAAAAATGGCATCTCAACCATTCAAATCATATTAAAAATAGTCTAAATAAAAAATAAAAACTTTCAGTTATGGATTTCCCCCAAAATGCACATCATACAAATAGAAAGCCACTGTTGGGACTGCATGCAAATAGTGAACTTTGGTGAAACAGTTAAAAATGCAGTTGGTACATTCCATTTTTATGACCATTGTTTTAGACTGGCTATATCTGGGTGATTCAAGAATTCCAAAATGTTCCCAAACTGCATGTTTAAGGCAATATTAAACAAGCTGTGTTTGATTCCTCTGTGGATTGAAACATTATTAATGTAATATTAATGGGAGTGTAAGTCTGTGCTAACACAAGCTAGTAGAAGTGGAGGTGCCAGTGACATTCCCTTATGGTGATTTAGTATTAGTCATATTAGTAGAAGTTGTGGTCGTAAGCAGTAGTAGCTTTAATAGCCCCACACCTGGGACTGCCCTCACTGGTCAAGAGCATTGCATTGGGAGACAGACGGACAGAGACACAGATTTAGGGCACATGGATAGACATAAAACATTGACACACACATTAACATATGCTGCAAACTGTAGTTAACACTTTATTACAGAACCAGGATATCCACATACTGTAATTCAATTCACGTGTCCTAGGCAAGCCGGAAAATGAAAAGTTTAATAGAGCTAATATTTGCTTTGTCATAAGAAAAAAAGATGACATTACCTGGAGTCACTCCCCCAGTGCATTGCATAGATCTTAGCCAGGTGGCCCCTGAGAGTGCGCCGTGTCCGCATCTGCATCCGGCCCACTGAGTCCAGACCAGCTGTGATCTACCAAAAACGCAGGAAGGAGTGTCAAAGACTACACCCGACTTAGATATGAACCTAGGCTGTACTAAAAGACAATCAAAACAAGTTATACTTTCTACTAATTAAAGAGGAATTCTATGAATCACTTAGATCGCGTGTGTGTGTCCAATCAGCAAAAACAAAACAATACAGAGATGTTATTCTACATATAGTGCTGATTACCTGTGACAAAGTAGAGTCACTACAGGCTTTCCTTGCATCCTGCAGTGGAAAAAAAAAAGACATATTTTAATACTTTGTGAGGCAAGTGCTGATTAGAAAAAGAATAACACACATGCATACACACACACCTCTCTACCCCTGTATAGATTACACACATACATATTAATAAAAAATACATGAAAAAAATCATAATAACAAATCAACTCTGGTTACAGCCCCTACCAAAAAATCAAAAAGTTGTTCATTTTATCGGCCATCATTGACGATAGACATCTCATTCATTTATACAGGGTGTTCTGACTGTGAATGGTCATTATGCAGAGCACTTGACTGGCGCCAGACGTCCGATCCATTTTGACTGGGAAAGGCGATCATTTACTGCCTACTTCTCCCAATCAAGATGGATCAGACTTCTCTAGTGGCTTCTATGGCAGCATAGAAGTTAAAAGAGTGCCCTATATGGGTTAAACACAAACACAACCGTACATCACAAAGAGCGGTGACAAACATTTGTGTCGTGCGCCACGTCTTACATTGGGCAGACAGTCTCTCACGTGTAAAGATCACACCCACAAGCGTGCCCCGCACACACATCAACTATAAACGACGTTGCCATACCCGGATCTGATTGCGTAGCTGATCGCTCTCCTGCCGCAACTGTTCCAGCTCACTCATTGTTCCTGGGATGTGTTCAGGTCACACTCCACACCAAGCACTGACTGAGCGAGGAAAATGCACGTGACCGAACGCACGCACTCTCGCACCCACACGCACACGGTGAAACACGCACAACCTCACTCCCTCGCCAGCTGACACCTGCAGGAAAAAGGGAGCAAAACACAATCAAATTTAGAACATAGATGAGAACTTATGAATTCTTCCATCCACCCAATGTACTGTATCCTGTTTGGTGAGCAGAAAAGGGTGGAGGAGGGCAATGGCCTGGAGGGGGGTCTTGCTCTTCAAACAACCCCCAGTATGGTTCAAAAAGGCCATCTGAGCCACATTCTGACCTTTAACTCACTGAGCATTTTACATTGTTGCAATTTATCACAACATGAGTCTGATGTCAGTAACACAGTAGCCCATTTCACACTATTCACAAAAGTCCACATTTGTATTGGATTGGATTGGATAACTTTATTCATCCTGGTTCAGGAAATTTCATTGTGACAGTAGCAAGAAAAGGCATAGTTATAAGTTAGACAGTTGTATTGTGTTGCTTTTCTGCATATTCTTTCAAATTATGTACTGTTTGTCCTCACAAGGGTCATGGTCCATTCTGTATAAACGACACAAATATGATCTACCTGGAGGAAACTCATCTGGTAAGACTATAACCAACCCCCATAGAATATGCACTATGGAGTACAGTTTCAGGATCTAAATATGGACATTATTTAAAAAGATTGTACATTAGATGCACTCACAAAAATGAGAAAGCAGTTCAGTAAGTCAGGGCTGCACTTGGCATTAAAAGGAGTAAAGCCAGACTGTCTAAATTGCTAGGGCAAGAGTGACACGTCCTACCCGGAAGACGACGGGCGTGCTACCATGCCAACCAACAATTCCATCCATAACAATAACTAGCATTTTAAATGAGTCGGGCCTGTCTCTAAGAAGAAGGGGTCTATTAAACTGTTTGAATGTCTCATTATTGTACCACTAAAACTTGGAGATAAAACATTTCATTTAGACCCACAAATGAGTCGAATAACTGAGTAGGCAGTTTTATGTCCATATCTCACAATAGACAACACTGCACCCGCACGTCTTTCGATTAGATTAGAGAACTTTATTCATCCCGTATTGGGGAAATTTCACTTTAGTCGTAAATCATAAAACTATGCGGAATATAATTTTGCAATGCCACAACAGAGATGACAAACCAGTTGTGTTGAAGAAATGCCGCAGTCAAATATCTTCTGTCTCACCAGACACGAGCATTGCCTTCTTTAAAATATCTCAGCGTCATATTGAGAGAAATTAAACACAGTTGTGGAAATGTACTACATCTAGTTCAGGTCAAAAGGATTTGAATGACATGATCAAGGGTGCATATTAAAAGGAGCCAAGGTGCACGCTTTTCAAATAAGACAAGAGCTAACAGCTCTCCAAGAAACAAATCTCTTTAAATGTGTTAACACAAAGCCCAAGATTTCTCCATTTACAGTCCATATATATACAGAACTGTTTGTGCCTTGGCCAATGTCAACGACGGGGGATTATACAAAGAATACTTATAATTACTTTGCAAGAAACTCAAGAGGTGAATCTTAGGCCAAGAAAGAAGTGCACTACTGGAGTTGGTCCCAATTTTTGTAGTGCAGAGGACACTATGGAGGTTTAGGCCAGTAAATTCTTGTTTAAATGGTTCTAGAGCCAGACTACTCATTTGTACGTGAATAAGTCTCCATTTGTGTGCATGTATGTAGCCCAACCTTTTTTTCTAACCATGGGAAGCCTTAATGCGAGTCTGACAGTGCTTGGAAAAGTGCACTTCAAGACAACCCCGAGATTAAATTTTCAGTTCCATTTTCTATAATTCAACAATTACAGTCCTACTTTCCCTTCTGTGTAGGACATGGAGAAAATCTCAAGAGATGGGAAGGTTTGTTGCTTTAGATTAAAATCATTTTAGTCAGGGACCCATTTTAGTATAAAACAGGCTACATTTCAGGTTTCATGACTTGAATGCATGGTGGCCTTTTCTCATCTTAAGAGGATTCAGACTGAAATGATGCACGAGTACGGCCAAGCAATGAAATCATTATTGCTGCCTAGGAAAGACGTCACGCTCTCCTCTGGCTGACGCAACTCGCCGAAGAAAGGCTCTTGGCCTGTGACATGACTTACAAACAAACCCAACAGCATGGCACAAGTGCGCACATGTGTGGCTGTGTCTTGGCACTGACCATTATTTGGTAAGTAGCTGCCAGCATTAAGAAATAATGCTGTTTGGCACAACTATTTGAAAGATCTGTGGAGGCCATTTCTGCTCAATGATCTGGCCAGTGTCAGTCCAGGCAGGCAGACACTCACCAAGCCAAATATTTAAATAAACAAAATGACTGTGACATGCACACAAGTCTTTTTGTTAGCTTATTTCATATTCAGTTGGACAAATAAATAATTTAACTGGAGTCACATAAAAAGATCTACGTATAACACGGAGGCTAGACTTTAAAAATCCTCGTACTAAGGGCACAGGTAAAATGGTCTTTTAAGGTTCTTGATGCGATCATTACATTTGATTCCCCAAAATGGTATTGGTTTGATGGTCTATGAGGAATTTGCAAAAAAAAACAAAAACGGAAACTCCAATCTCAACCGCGACACACGAACATCTTCATGAAAAGAGAACGGCATGGGGCAGTTTTGTGTCATTTCTACGGCTTCTTCCTGCATCCGGGAGTGAAAACATCAAGATTACTTGGGAATGCACTACGTACAAAACACAAACAGATGGTACTTTTAGACGAGATATTGCGATAGCCTTATATGTAGCCATTAATTCGGGCTAGAAATGCAGTAATCATAAGTCTGGAAACTTCCCATGTCTGTTCCTTCTATATCTATATGCTAAACAACCGATTAAAAACTATCACATGAATAATCTTTTCATAATCAAGATTGTTTATTGGCATATACCTAAGTAACATCTAACAATTACAAATAGAAATATCCTGATATAGATTTCATTATTACTTCAGATCAGATTTTTGGCTCCAATGTTGTGATTAAATCTCATATATATATATATATATATATATATATATATATATATATATATATATATATATATATATATATATATATATATATATATATATATATATATATGCCATATATATATATGCCATATATATATATATATATGGCATATATATATATATATATATATATATATATATATATATATATATATATATATATACATACATACATACATATATACACACACACACCACTACCACTAATACTAAGAATTGGTTCAAAAAATACTATATCACAATCTAAGGAAAGTAATTGAAATGTTTGGGTGTGAAACATAGGGACATAGAATATACTTCTATTCTATTTTTATTGTTATTTTGACCAATTAGAATCGACTTAAATGCTCATTACAAGATGCTTTTCTCCTTTTGGATACATCAATAACGTGGTTGCTACATACACATGATCATGATTAAAGTAAATGAAGATTTTTCATAGTTTTAATGTTTGTGCCATACAATAGTATTGTCCCACATAGTTTAATTGTTGTATTTATTTCATTAAATGGGGAAAAAATAGGGCTAAGTTTGAACTTGCACCGATCTAATATCTTGAGATTCAGAAGTCATGTTGCCTCTTTTACTTATAGGGTGCGATTCATGACTCATTCAAACATCTAGAGAATGAAAGATATGCTGTTTTGCTTCAGGTAAGTACATTTTCCAGTAAGGTAGGTCCCATTTCTCATAAACAATTAAATGCTAATTTACTTGGTGGTGCATGAAGTCACCATACCTGCATGGGAAATGTCTTATCATACAAGCCCTTGAGTTTTGTTTCATCAACCTGGAGAGAAAACAATGTCATACTGTATATAATAATAATTAGGAATTTAATACTAGCCTCTAATATGACTAAATTAAATTTTCTTGACTTCCGTACAGGCAATGTGTATTCACTTCCTAAATCTTTCACTTCCCGCGACCCTAATGAGGATAAAGCGGTTCAGAAAATGAATAAATGAATGAATGAATCTTTCACTTGTGTAAGTACAGGTCTATATGCACAACTTATTAACTTACATTATTTTTTGAATAGAATTTATTATTTGTTTTTCATGGGCCCTGGTGAATTTGAGTGTCTTTTAAGAGAGAATCAAAAGAAGAGAAAAATGAAATGAGGCAAAGAGCCACATTATATACAAAATATGATAAGTAGCAAAGAGCCCCATTCATTTGGGCTTGGAGCCGCATGCGGCTCGAGAGCCGCGTGTTCACCACCGTTGATGTAGTTTATGCATTACAATGTCCCTGTTGGCCCACGTGCATTAGATCTTCACTCAAGCGCTACCATTAACGGGGATAGATGTCCAAAATAAAATGTCAGTCAATTATCAAGATTTAATGCCATTGACAGCGATAGGCCATTTACACTGGTAGAATCCAAATGGATTGGACGTCTATCACCGTCAAAGAAAGAGAATGAGTGAAGGCGGGGCTTGTCAGAATAAAAGACAACGATTTATTGTATTAGGAAAACATTATTTAAACCACAGATACATTTTTTTAATTAAGAGTGGTCGAAGCAAAAACTTATCATGTTGCCCATGACCCAACTGTCATGAATCATTGCTACATTGTTTAATATCTCCAAGTATTTGAAATAGCTGATCCAAAAAGTCATAAAGAGCATCCAATTTAACGATGGTAGTAGAATGAAACATTTATATAAATTTGTCAATAGGGTGTTGGGGTGTTACACTAGTACAAAAAGGAAACATGTAATATATTGAAATAGATCAAGTGCCATTTCAGATTAAAATTGGGCCGCCTGTCGAGTACCAATTAGAAAAAAACAACAACATAGTAGTATCATAGGGACATTATGTCAGCAGCTACTCGGTGACATTATGGGAGAGGCTCAAAAGTATTTTGTTTTGCACTATGGCGAGCGAATGTGCGTGACAAAAAAGAAAGAAACGATCAAAATGTACAAGATCGGCGATGTAAAACCAGACGACAGCACGGCTTTACCTGAAAAACAGCTTTGCCTCCCCTCACTCTTGCACGATCTAATAGTCCGTGTCACGCCAGTGCAGACTTACACGATGATCATATTTCCAACTGCAAGGAGGGAAAAATGAAAAGAATATCGTTTAGAGTGGATTATCAGGTTCGCAGGTTTTGGAGCGAACACCAGTGTGGTCAGATTTGTCAAATTTTTCTCCAAACAAGCTAATCACCACACCCATGAAAGTGGGAACATGGCAACAGTCTACACTGAAGAGGGGTGTCTTGTGTTGGATTGCGAGTCGGGATTTCCTCTATCTGAAGTAACACTTAGTGAAGTTCAATTTTCACCAATTCATATTTGATTTACCGCCTTGATGCTATAATATTTCAATAATAAAACTTCGTTAAACACTGAAAAATAGAGAGAAAAAATCAAAGCGGAACCCGTACAGAAATGGTACAGTCTGAAAGCTCTACTGGTGAAAAAGGAAGCGACCAGTGTACAGGAAGCAAATATTAAATGTACAAAACTGGTTACTACACCCAGTCAAGTTTTAACACGGATTTGTTCAGTTGTCAACACCCTGCTCAAATCACATAAACATAACTAGTTCTGTGAAATTGGCTAACTAATATTTGCTTGTATTTACCTCATTTGCACACTGCGACTTTCTCACATGCACAAACAGGCATGTGTTACACACCATAGTAATACCATAAGTATTGTGTGACGTTTAAGAGCTGGAATGACAGAAAAAAAGTCTAAAATAAATTAAATATACTTTGAATTTGGCATCCAAAAATATTCAGAATAAAGACTTGAGTGTAGGGTCTCGTTTATAGTGAGATAGATTGAGACCTTTGCCAAATTTTGGACTGCATGCATGGTTCATTGAAGGGATCCTTTTCCATTAGGTTAGAGTGAATTTTTAATGTGGCCAATGAAAGGAAGCAGTGGGATAGACTTTTCCATATCTCTGCACGAGCTATAATCAATCGAGGGAAGATGAAAGTTGCCCAGTGTTTGGTTTCCTTTCGAAGTGGCATGGGGTCAGATTAGGTTTAATTGAATTCACACCCAGCAGTGATTTAGGTGTGTCAAACTGATTTGCTTCCAAGCATATAATAAGGATTAGTGAGATACCGCATTTATTAATTGAAAACAATGATTAAACTATATTGCCATTATTGTTGTCAAATATGACTTGAAGTTACTCAACACAAGAATTATATATATGATCCAATTGCAGTTGTCCAATAATTCAATTAGAGTAGTTGTATGATCTTACTTCTAATTTTCAGCTCCTAAATGCCTTAAGGAAAAGAAGACTGCAATGTTGAACTTGTCTGCTTTTTATTTATCTAAATTTTTACTTGCTCTCTGATAAAAAGCAGTTATTTGCATTTGCCATCTGAGGTTCAGAGTCAGTGTCCAAAGGCAGGTCTTTGGCCAATCAGACCACCAAGTCCATTGCTTGGCAACCAAAAGAGGAGGAGGATGGGGGGTGTGGGGAGGGGGGGGGTTGATACTACAAAAATAGACCATCAAGGAGCTGTATGTTTGAAAAAAGAAAAAGGAGAGACACACATGTTGGTTGGGCTATAAATAGTATCAAGGACCATGGACATGTTATGTGCTTAATAGCTCTGTTGTATTGTTGCATGCAATGTAATGAATTACAGTATTTTTACACACATTGGTTGAGCTATAAATAGTGTCAAACAGCCTTGACATTTTATGGTTTACAGTAGCTCTATTGTATTGTTGGATACAGTGGATAATGTGGTACAGATATTTTGCATTTATGCAAAATCAGGCAGAGTAACAACTAGGGATTTGAATTTTTGGTTGCTTTATAGCTCCTGATAAAATTTCACGAGATGACACCTAATTATTAAGCAAAGGTTGACAAAGTTGTAGATTATATATAGTGAAGAAATGGCTCTTCTTTCTGAATTATTGTTGGTGGTTGGGTTAAGGCAAAATAATTTGGCATCAGAAGGGAGAATATATTTGAAAGAACAGTAAATATACTTTAGTTGTCACATTTGTATTGCATCACATTGTTATAACTATGCAAATATATTGAAAATACGTTAGAAAATAAACTGGGGTGAAGGACACCATTTTTAATGAGCTTTGAATTTTTTTTCACTTTAGATTTCATTTAGACTCAAAACCTGGCCCAAAGGACTATCATGTAATATTTTAACTCTATCAAAGGCAATTAAACGGTTTAGCAACAGCAGGTCCTTAAAAGGCTTTATCAGGACTGTCTTATCCACCAGACATCGCCCAGGGAGGCTGGACGTTGCCACGGCAACCCTCACAAATGGGTGCTGACGTCAAGAAGGTAGGAGAAAAACCGGGGAGAGCCACAGCTTCTATGCATAATGTATTATAGAAGGGGGGGAGAAAACTTGAAGAGTGTGAAGTGAATTAAAATATGTGCGCTGTACTTAACTCATAGCATCTTTCTTCAGTAAATCAAGGCTCACAGTTTAAAGGATTCACTTTTTGGCTGGCAAACAAAATTAAGCTCTTATTTGAAACACAATCATGTGGCACACATATTTCTTAGATCAAGGCATTCTTCAAGCTTCAGCAAATTCAAATACTTGTGAATATTGGAGATAATGTGACACATGAATTTTCAGAATTAGGGGAGCTTCACAAAATCTAGATTTTTGGAATTACCAGCATTAAATGCATTTTATTTTTGGTCGCGTTCATCTTCAGTTATCATTACTTTTAAATGTTGGCAATTTTTTGGGGGGTATAATAATATACAAAACAATACATAGAACCAGAAGGCTGAATTTTTTACACTTTATTGCAATTGCCAGGTGCAATTGACAATTTATAAAATACTCTGTTGTACCAGAAAGAAGTAACTGTTTGAATCAAGATACTTGCTTTTGTCAGAATACAAGCTAGTGATTCCAGGAAAAAAGTCACAATTTGTCTGAACAAAAAAAATGAATAAAAACTACTAATGTGTATCTCCACAATGCTATCCATTTGAATTTGGAAAAGAGATGCGGTGTATGACAGTTAACTGTACACTGCCCTCTTTGACAGGTTCTTGTCTAATCTCACTTCTATTGTTGGCACATGAGCGACAATCTGACCAACAGTTTGATGAAGTGCCCTCATCATTTTAGTGATAAGGTCTCTCGTGATGCGTTGGAATTACTAGATTGGCGAGCTGGATGCCGATTATGGAGTCAGGGTTGCTGCTTGCACAAGGCCAAATGCTGTTGGACCTCAAATTACTACTGCAATGAAATGCATAATCCAAATATGTGGATTTGCATGAAATAGTCTTTGGTCTAAAAGTGCCTTCCAATTGGCTGGTAACCAGGCCAATCAGTCTATAGCACAACTCTTGCTTAAAATCAACTGGAATTTGAGCAAAACAACACATTTTGTTGATGTATACATGTTTGACTCATAGGAAATACATATTTTTAAGACATCCAACTAATACTACAGATAATTTTTCATTTTTTTGCAAGAATGAGGTTGACTATTCAAATATCCGAAAAGACTTGTCATTAATAAATCATACATATCAAATATGAAGCCCAGAATTGTTGCAAATGAATGCGCAGTGAAATGAGAAGTGCTATGGGGAATTTCCAACACTTCTTCTATTGAATTTCCAGCAACCATGAAGCGTGAATCAACGTGCTCTTACAGAGAAGTGAATCATACATATTAGTTACAAAAGAAACATTATGCAACAAATTTGTAACAATGCTACCCTCTTGTTCAAACAAAGCTTACCATAGTTACAACACCAGTATAGCAGATGATCATTCATTCATTACTGTAATCTTACAATTATTTCAACAGAATCCTCGGGTGTACGGTGGGACACAGCTTCCAAACATAAATCCCGATATACAGGAGGTACTAATAATATATACAGAACCAGGTACGCCCAGATATCCATATATTGTATAGTTGCATTATTATAAAATCATATGTATGGCCATATACTTTTAGACAAAGAATTATCTCTATGTATGGAATGTTTGCAATCCCCAAATTGCTACCTTAAATCAACATGGGAAAACAATTACTGAGCAATCTTACCTACTGCAAGAAGATAGCACAGGAAGTCTTATTTTTTTAGTAGGTCCTGAAAGGCATGGTGTGTTGGATCCTTCCTTTTCAGACGTGTAGAGGTGTCAAGGAGAAATAATAAATGGTGTGTGAGGCAGTACTGGCAGATGAGGCTACTGAGTAAAAGAGTGTGGAGATGGGAGGAAACGATGATGGGAGATGGAGTACTATTTTTGTTAAAGGGACAGTGTTGTGCTTTCAATAGAATCACGTCACTGCATAGGATCGAGGTCAAGGACCTTAAAAAATTCTCGTGTTTTTAATGGGGCAAATTGCATTATTGGTTATGTAAGCATTGATGGATGATGGTTGAACTGCTTCTTTTGAACGGATAGAGAAGATTGGAGACTCCCCCCCCCCCATTGCAAGTGTTGTAAAAATGCATCAGATGTCACTGTAACAGTTAAAAAGTAAACGTTGTATTCTCTACATAGGAGTTAATTTAAAATACACAGCAAAAATGTAATTTATTATTTAGCTTTTTCTAGACATTTTAATGTATTGTGACTTTGGTCCTGACGGTAATACGTTAATACAGATTGATGAAAATATAAATAGCTCTACTGTGTTTGGTATAGTTTCCTTCATGTATCTTTAGTAATCTGTTTTGCTTATCAGTAGTGATTTTGTGCTAGTTCTACTTGTCCTTTCATTAACTATTGTGTGAGATGTCGGCATTCTGTCGCAGTGATGTTAATTTTGAGAATCCCGAAAATATTAACTCCTTTTAAATAATTACATGTGATTGTTATTCCTAGGTACAGTACTGCCCTTTTTCGATAAAAGAAACTAACACCATTGACCAAAATAAATGGCTATATTCTTTTATTTTAGAAGAACAAGAAACATTCATGGAGCACTGAAACCGTAAGTGCTTGTACAAAACCGCTAAATCAACACGAATAATTCATTCAGACTTCATTAAGGTTTGCAGAATTCCAATCCCTAATTTAGATGAAACCCCCCAAATCATAGAGCTACATAATAGACAGCAGTTAAACTTGTTTCAAAAGTTGACCTTTTCTAATAACAAGATTTGTCACAATATTCTTAGCTGTTCAACAGGTGTCACTCAAACTTAATTCCCTGTGCAAGAGGAAGATCCTTGCTGTAGTTGATGGTGCAGGTTGAGCGCCTCATGTACTGCTTCCAGGAATCACTCCCAGACTCTCTGCCACCTCCTGTGTGCTTCTCTCCGCCAAAGGCCCCTCCGATTTCAGCCCCGCTTGTTGGAATGTTGACATTCACAATGCCACAGTCGGATCCTTTGGGCCCCAGCCAGCGGAAGATCCGGCCCAGATCTTTGGTAAAGATGCTGCTGGATAGGCCCTGCTTCACCTCGTTGTTCCAGGCAAATGCCTCTTCCTCGGTTTTGAATTTGAGAACGTAGAGAATGGGGACAAAGGTTTCAGTGTGGACCACCGAAGCGTCGTGAGCCAGCCCAGTGATGATGGTTGGCTCGACGTAATTTCCAGGACGATCCATCACTTTTCCTCCACAGACAACAGTGCCACCTTGCTGCTTGGCCTTTTCAATTGCAGACAAATACTGCTCCACAGCTTGTTTGGTGTGCAGAGGCCCATACAAGGTGCTGGGATCCCAGGGATCTCCAATGCGGACTTGCTTATAGGCCTTTGTGATCCTCTCAATCACTGCATCATGGAGACTCTCATGGAGCATTAACCTTCTTGTGGTGGTGCAGCGTTGGCCTGCGGTTCCAACAGATGCAAACACAGCAGAGGGCACGACCAGATTAAGGTCAGCGTCCTCAAACACAATGATAGCGTTGTTCCCGCCAAGCTCCAGCAGTTTCCGTCCAAACCTCTCTTGGACCATCGTTCCCACCATCTTCCCAACATGTGTGCTACCGGTGAAAGACAACAGATCTACCCGTTCATCCTTGGCCATGGCGGTGCCGATATCAGCCCCTCCACATGTCATGGAACAGATTGCCCCAGGCAGGTTGTTCTGCTCCAGGACCTCAGCTACAATCTTTGTAACAGCCACGCTTGTAAGAGGTGTAGTTGGCGCTCCTTTCCACAGGCAGACATTGCCACAGGTGAGAGCGAGAGCATTGTTCCAGCCATAGACCGCCACAGGAAAGTTGAAGGCTGTGATGACGCCAACGAGACCAACTGGGTTCCACTGTTCGATGAGGGCATGGCCTGGCCTTTCTGAAGGGAGGACGGGCCCACCGATCATTCTTGAAAGACCAACAGCGTAATCACACACGTCGACATATTCCTGAACCTCTCCTACACCTTCAACATAGATCTTTCCCATTTCTAGAGACACCAAGCTCCCAAGAACCTTGATTTTCTTTCTCAGGCCATCGCCAATCTGCCTGACAATCTCCCCTCTTTTTGGAGCTGGTATATCCGCCCACATCTTCCAGGCTTCCTTTGTCTTAGAGACGGTATCTTCATATTCCTTCATTGTAGCTTGGGTTACTCTGGCAATTGGCTCATTGTTGGCAGGGCAGTAGGAGGTAATGACCTCCCCACTGCCTCCCCAGCTGCCATTGTAAACGCCGGGGTTGTCCTCTGAAAGACCTAACTCTTTCAACCAAGCGTATTTGGGCTGGCTAATAAGAAGACCCGACATGGCTGCTGACTGGTGAACAGATGCCAATCTATTTTTCAAGAGGACCCTGCTGTGTCGGGCGATAATAAGGTTGAGGCAGTGCTGCATGAGTGCTGGAAAAAAGAAAAAAAGTTACTCAAGCATTTAATTTGTACACAACAACAAATTACACATCAATTACCATATGGTTGTGGTGTATAACTTGCACTGGAGCTATGCCAACTTCTTAATTTTAAACTCCAAACTGAGCGCCCCCGTGATTTGACACCCGTCTATTTTTTTCCCAGTCAGTGATCGACCGTGGTTCAAGGTCTTGAGTTTAGTGCCGACTGACTGACTTTTTGGTAACATTACGAGGTAACAACTCCACTATTTTTTCCATCAATTTCAAAGATTTTTTAAACGAAAACGATCGCTCAATTTTACTTACTTTGCTGTGTGATTCGCAGGGCCACGTCCACGGTCGAGCATGGAGCTAATGTTGCTGTCCCTTCATTAACACGTCACCACACCTTCTTCGCTTCATGGCTTTCTGATTGGACGGTCGCTGTGACGCGCGAACTGCGCCCGCTTGGTTACGGTTCTATGCTAGCTCCCGCAGCCCCTTTGTTGTGATTCTGAAATAATAACACATATTATCACACAAACGCGCTGCTGTGAACTTTTCGAAGATGAGCGGCGGAGTGTACGGTGGTGGTGAGTGACATTTAATCATCCTAGAAAGGGATCGGTTTCCCGTGTTGTCTTTTTCCGTCCCTTTGATAGCCTGCTGAGCTAGCCATGCTACCGTTTAACTGTATGGTTGGAATCAGATATATATTTTTAAAGCTTTTCTTTATTCATTCATTCGCCGATCCTTGATCTTTCATGTTTGCATTGATGTCGGGATGCCAAGGGGCATTTTTGGAGTCGTTCCACTCGGTCACACTGAAATTGTTACTCTCTTAAAGCATTCAAATGAATGAAAGTGGGCAGGACTGGAATCATGTGGTTGTTTTGCAGCGAAATTATTAAAGGAGTTACTGAAATAATTGGACAAAATAGTATCTGAATAGCTATATTTAGTCTTATTTAACTCAAATAATGTAACATATTTTTTACACTTTACAAACGTATTACATGTAAAACCCTAATAAATTGTAGTATTGCAATGCGTTCTAAATGATCCACGATGATTCTCTATATATTTGGTTTGGTTGTTGAGGAAACTGTTCATTCCTTTTTTCTTAATATGTAATGATGTTTGTTTTTTAAGAATTTTGTAAACATTGCTTTAGCACATTACCTAACATTGGTGTTTATGTATTGTGCTGATACTGTTTTGCAAAACTGCTTGGCTTTTTCATTCATTTATTAACCCGTGGAATCTAGAATTAAGGTTAGGGGTAGGCCGTTGATGTAATTTTGTGTGTACAGTTTGCACAAAAATGTAATGTTTGTATCAGAATAAGGCAAGTGAAATATTGATTCTGGAAACTGCGGTGTGTTTTCTATTTTGTCCAGATGAGGTTGGAGCTCTAGTGTTCGACATTGGCTCATACACGGTGAGAGCTGGCTATGCAGGAGAAGACTGTCCAAAAGTAAGAATATCTCTCTAATTACCTGATTTAAAGTGTCCCACCCCTTTTCTGCACCATCTCTCTTGTGGTATGCTGATGATGTCAGGAAATTAGGTCTGTTACCCAGGAGACAGGCACCATATATCGAGTTGATACCATTGTGGACGACTTGCATGTTTCTCTTTTCTGCGAAAATAAATTGAGTAGAGTAATTATCCTTTAATCCTAAAATGGTATACCAATTACTGTAAATTCAAATTGAAAAAAAGAGATTATCATAATGACATTCAGTTGCAGGGTAACCTTGGAAGTTAACACACATTTGTCAAACTCCAATCTATTCGCCGCAAGTAATAATGCAAATGATCAGAAGTTAAAATGTTTGGATCATGAATAATATTTACTTTAAAAAGTAATATTTTCCTTAGCTGTAGGTTGTCACAAACCAAGCAGAATAATATGTCAAAGATTTTCATTGACATCTTTGTTAGATCAGAAGAGACAGGTAAATGGGAATGTTTTTGTTTAAAAGACAAGTTCTCACTGTTGATTATACAGAACATATACACACATGATATTATGGCGCTTTTACAGACTGTGCAAAGAGTTTCCATTAGTCAGTAAATTGTCTTTAAAAAAACTAACTAACTACGATTATATGCCCTCCCAAGGCTGACTTCCCCACAGTGATTGGTGTGACCCTTGGCCGTGATGATGGCACCACTCCCATGGAGACAGATGGCGACAAGGGCAAGCAGAGCGGTACCACTTACTACATTGACACCAACCAACTCAGGGTCCCACGAGAGAGTATGGAGGTCATGTCTCCTCTCAAGAACGGCATGAGTGAGTATTTATATGGCACCTTTTTACCTCCCAAAGAACAGTAGTAACCCCAAGGCTACCAATAACTGATCATTGCCAGGTGTCCCAGTGAATTGGAAGTCTATCACTATTAATACAGACACATGAAATAATGTAAATCCAGGTAATCTCTGCTAGTAAAGCTAATTATAGAGCTCACTAATGTAAAGTATGGTGGTCCAGTGTATGAGGCTCATTAGAACCCATGGAGATGAGATTATTTCAAGGCCATTGTGACACAGATCTTAATTGAAGAACAGTGGCATTGTGGGACCGCTGCTTCCTTTAGAGAGCTGGCCCAGAACATAGGTGCTTGCTGCTCAAATTACCATCTAAAAAAATCACCATTGCTCTATTTTTGTTTTAAACTGACCCAGTGGTGACGATGAATGAATCCTGTTTTTTTTTCTAACTCTGACACACAAAAGCAGCTAGGTGTTTTTTGCATTTAGGGCACAGTATCTTGATGATTATTCTTCACTTTGTACTGTAGTTACATGGACTAATGCAGAGCATATGTTAAGTTTTCATTGGAAAATGCTTTAACATGATCAAGGTTGTATTTTTTTTAAATTAAAATGCCTTGTGTGTAACCTTTTTATTCCCCCTTTATAGTTGAAGACTGGGACAGTTTTCAAGCCATTTTGGATCACACCTATAGGATGCACTTCAAGTCAGAACCTAGTCTGCATCCAGTACTAATGTCAGAAGCGTCTGTGAGTTACTCTTTCTGAAAGACCAAGTTTGTTCATATTTGTTGGCTTATATCAAATAATGTTTTATCTTTGCAGTGGAACACACGAGCAAAACGAGAGAAACTCACTGAATTGATGTTCGAGCACTACAACATTCCCGCCTTCTTTCTTTGCAAATCAGCTGTGTTATCAGCGTATCCTTTATGTATTTGTCTCCTTCCCTATTACGATTCTGCGCCACAATGTGCGTAATACTGCAAAACCATCATTCCTAGGAACAATTGGTCTTTTAAATAATAATAATCTGACTAAATTTTGTCACTTAGTGTGTAAAAATCCGCAAGAGTGGGCGGCAATCTCTTAAAAATTATCATTTCAAATCATAAAGGGTTTAAAAAAAAACATTTTTTACTTGTTCTATTGGCACATTTCCAACTTGTTATAAGCATAAAGTAACTTGAGAAAAAAAGAATTCCTCGGACATTTAAAATATGTTAGGCTCATGAATTAACGTCAACTGGGGCTCATCCGGAAACTTTCTTGAATTAAACAAGTGATATTTAAAAGGATTCTTTATAATGGTCATATGCTTGTCATACATGTGTCGCTATGATTCCTTTACTCGAAAAAGTTTCGCCAATGGGCGGTCTACGGGCTTAGTCCTGGACAGCGGAGCCACACACACCACAGCCATCCCAGTACATGATGGCTATGTCCTGCAGCAAGGTAACTTTACAAGACTGTTCCATTTTTTTGATTCTACGGTTATCATGACACTTGATCACTGAAAGAGGTGTGAAGTTGCCTCAAAAAATATAAAAGCAAAACAGGTTTTGGCTGATCACCCAATTGTATCATTTTTGTTGTGTTCTGCTGAATGTGTACTGTTAATTACTGCAAGTTTTATTTTCTCCTACAGGCATCGTCAAGTCGCCCCTGGCTGGAGATTTCATGAGCATGCAGTGTCGAGAACTTTTCCAAGAGTTAAATGTTGAAATAATTCCTCCTTACATGATTGCGTCAAAGGTGAACCCCATGTTATCTATCATTCAGTTTAGTGAATGTACGTAATTCTGATATTGAGCTGACCCTATTTTATTTTTGATAAGTTGACTTTTTGTCACTTGAATTGTATTTGGACTTTTTTTTCAAGTGAACTCTAGATCAAAAAGTAAAGTAGGATTTCATTTCCCTATTTCTGCTGTTAGGATGCAGTGCGAGAGGGTTCGCCGGCCAGCTGGAAGAAGAAGGAGAAACTACCTCAAGTTACTCGTTCGTGGCACAACTACATGTGCAATGTCAGTAAAAGCGTCTCGCCATGGAAAGACGTTGCTTTACACAGCAATTTTTGCTTATACAAATATATCTTCTCTGTAATTACAGTGTGTGATCCAAGACTTTCAGGCCTCTGTGTTGCAGGTGTCTGACTCGCCATATGACGAACAGTGAGAAAATATAACCTTTTGCTATCCATCCCATAAAATATTGTCGCATTGACGCTAAAGGTTTTTGTGCTCGGCAAAAGCCCCGTCTTACTAAATTTAGAAAAAAAATATTTTGCCTCCATCTTGTGGCGCCTATTGGCTACTAGCATTCTTGCATATTTGCATTACAATATACATAATTCAGTGGCCCATCTGTGATTGTTGTGAAAAGTGTAAGATGCCAACTTAAGTTATTGTTTATTTTTCCAAGTGGACATTGATAAAATCAACAGAGCACAAGCTGCAATTTGCACTATTTTCTTGCATCTTTGGTGGTTTTTGAGCTAAATCCACATTCAGGATGAGTCAGTTGACAATGAATGCCATCCTCTGATTTTAGAGTTGCTGCCCAGATGCCCACAGTGCACTATGAGCTACCCAACGGCTACAACTGTGACTTCGGCGCAGAGAGATTGAAAATCCCTGAAGGCCTTTTTGACCCCTCTAACGCCAAGGTATGACTAGCCTGTTTTAATGCCACACAGCACATAATGGACCGTGAAGGTTTTGTGTGTACAGCACTTACTCTATAATGTCCCATTATCAGGGTTTGTCTGGAAACACGATGTTAGGAGTGGGCCACGTGGTGACAACCAGCGTTGGAATGTGTGACATCGACATCCGACCGGTGAATATTGAAAATCATTTTGATGTGATTATAGTTGGAATTTTTACACCCCTTTCTGAGGCAAATATTTGACTTTTGTTTCAGGGGCTGTATGGCAGCGTAGTGGTGACGGGAGGAAATACACTGATTCAGGGCTTCACTGATCGCCTAAACAGAGAACTTTCTCAGAAAACTCCCCCGGTGTGTGCTTATTATTTATATTCTTATGTCCTTTTTAAATGTATTTTGAACATTGGTCATTTTAGTCAAATAATAAATGGATGTTTTATTTTTTACTTACAGAGCATGCGACTGAAGTTGATAGCCAA
Source organism: Stigmatopora argus (assembly GCF_051989625.1). Lineage (NCBI taxonomy): Eukaryota > Metazoa > Chordata > Actinopteri > Syngnathiformes > Syngnathidae > Stigmatopora > Stigmatopora argus. Next base: position 8,458,203 of record NC_135394.1, read on the forward strand.
CAACACCACAGTGGAGCGTAGGTTCAGCGCATGGATTGGAGGCTCCATTTTAGCATCACTTGTAAGGACACGGCGTGTGCTGCTTAACTATTTGCGGTCCGTATGGATGCGACAATTTTTTTTTCTTTTTTTTAGGGAACCTTTCAGCAAATGTGGATATCCAAACAGGAGTATGAGGAAGGAGGAAAGCAGTGTGTTGATAGAAAGTGCCCTTGATTTGACAGTCCAATTCTCAAACCTCAAGATATGAAAAAACACCGGATAAATTTCATTTTGTATTTTTTTTAAGCAGTTTGTCTTTGTGGGTGTGCGTAGCAACATTCACATTTCCAATTTTGTCTATCACTTTGTTGAAGTGAGATTAAATTTCTTTGCCATAATATTTGGTGTGCTGAATTATCTCAAGATAAAAAAGGGAACTAAACCTTACTAATTGACATTTTTTCTTGTCTTTTAGTCTGTCAAGCAGACCCCAAAAAGGTTGGCTTCCTCCTTAAATGTGTCTTAACTTTTAGAGATTGGCTGTGTACGCAAGAATTGGTGTATGGCCTATAACACCCTGTCTGTATTCAAGACAGTTGCATTCAAATAAGCCGGTCAATAGTGGATAACCTTTCATTGTTGGAAAAACGTGTAAATATGTACGTCTCGGTGCCCTGTTCTTTTAATTCACAACACATCCCTTTATAATAAAGATGCACAAAATACCAATGTTTACTTTTCGATAATGCAAACTTTATTCATCAAAATGAACATGGAAGAAATACATTGAGCATTTTTTTAATTTTTTTGCTGAAATATAACAAGTCACAGCGTTTAGTGTAGTTTAGTGACCTAGGTTGTGTTGTCTGGGACACTGAAATCATACACAATCACAAATGTGGGATATTCATGTTTACGCAACAAAAACAGTCCAACAATGACCATGACATGATTTTTATTTATTTATTTTAATTTGCTGGAACCTTCATCTGTGGGAACCTTTCTTGAAGCTTAGCCATCTTTTTCCTTTCCCTGCTTGCTTTCTTATACTTTTCCCGAATGAACTTCTCAATGCGTAGCCTAATGGACAAACACCAGAGACATTTATTGTACATCTACAACTTTTAGAATGGACTGCTGCCTGTGTACCATGTCTTACCTGATATGTGGTTCAACAAACTTGGGTGTGTAAAACTTCTTTAGCTTGTATTTTCTATTCAAATTCCAAGGAATGGCATACTCTTTGAATCGATACCTGGAGAATAAAATAAAATAGTTGAATCAGTTTAAAGGAACAGGACCGCTTTGCACACCCCTAAATTCTAACCCTAATAAAGTAGATCGGGTGAGGTTGGCTCATTGAAAAGTAGATCTTGGAGCAAAAAAGTGTGACTGCCCCTGCCTTAGATGCTACATTATTATAGCCACAGAGCTAAACAAATATTCATTCACCAGCTCACTTATCTTTTTAATACACAAAGGATCACATCAGTGTGTAAAATCTCTCACCAATAGACATAACCAAACATGTTCCTCCTCCAGGCCCCTGGTCTGCCCTTCTCCTGGCCTGTTTGGAGCAGACGCAGGGAATTTTCCCTCTCTGCTACCACTGTGTCCAGCCTTATCATTGACCGCTCAACCTAGGAGGAATATATTTATATATATTAAAACAAGTTGTTAAAAAAACATGGCGCATCAATTACTAATTCTGTACCAACCTTACGCAGCCTCTCTGGACTTGGCATCGGAACCCTTTGCCTTTTAGATTCCTGTTCCAGTGTGAGCAGCATGTTCCTTTCTTTCAATAGTACATACCTAACAGCAGATACTAATTTTAATTACTGGCCACAATATACATACTAAGAAAATGACATTATACAAAGTGTTACCACAGTTTGTGCAAATCCTCACTGCTCTTAGCTCTCATTTGTTTGCCAGTCCATGGCGCACCTGTCATATAATAATGCAAAAAGAACAACATCAGTACAGTAAGGAGATGTAGAGGTACATTGCATACTGATTTTACCAGGAAAATGGAGGAGTTAGTATTTCAGTTTTACCTGATTTCACTGTTTTTTCTCCCCAGTTCTCTGGAGAGTCAAAGAACTCATCCAGGCCTCTTCTGTGGAAACTTGTGTGCAAGGCACTACACTGTACCAGGGGTATGTTTGGACTGTACCCACATTGGGTAACAAGGGGTGATTTTTTCCTGGTGGTGGATAAAAACATGCTTAGTCCTCATTATAATGCATAAAAATAACATAGGAACGTTCTTAAAAATGTAGTGTAGGCACTGCTTCTTTGAAGGATGTCAACAATGCCACGATCAGAACATGACAAATAAGAACAGATGGTTTTATCTATAGGTTTGACCTTTTTGTTACTCTTTGCAACGTTAGCGCGAAGCTAATGATGAACGATCCCGAATTTGTGTACATACAACCGGATCTCACCTCCAAAGATAAGGGCTGGCATGTGCCACGCTGCTAACACATCGTTGAATATTTAGCTGCGAAGATATTCTACAAACATTCTGCAACTGTTTGCAAAGATTCAAGACACGTCCAGTTGAAGAGGACGCCGCCATCTTTACTGAACTGCTGTCATTGATACCATATACAATGCTAGATGACGAAAGGTGAATCGGCTAGCAGTGCAATACCTTTACTCTATTTTAAACCTTTTTATTCAAAAGGACGTTTCAAAATCGGTTGAAAACTGAACAATCTGAAGCTATTTAAAAGTACATGATACGCTGTATGTTGTGTATTACAGCATATGCTGATTATTGAATGGCCCCAAAGCAACATCTAGTCTAAAAAAATATATCAAGGGCAATAATCTTCACATTTCCCACCGTGCATTTTCCCTCCTCATGATATTTTAACATGTAACTTAATTTTCAGTGACTGACGCTAAACAGCAAAAAAACCCTCAATTTTACAAGTATATATATTTGTAATTTAATAAAACAAAATAGTTGATTAAGACGCGCTGAACAGTATACTTGCCCCTACCAATCATGGCGTCTTATGCTTCAGGTTCCCCAACAGCGAATCACAAGCCGTTTTGCTGGAGTGCCATCCCTCAGTAGCAATGGTGGGTATGAGTCTACTCAGGTCTGCTGCTGCAATTGCAGCCAGACTGAATCCGTTGAAAGCAGGAAATGCGACGACAAATATACTTTCTCGGACAATACCTCGCACGGAAAAAGGTACGTGACAGCTTCGCGAAGTCCACTTTTGGAAATTTCCTCCAAATTTTTGGCGTCTCTTCTTTTGACCTTGCGATAGGAATTGTTAGCATGCTAATGATAGCTTGCTCGCACTGTTTGCATTGCAGTCAATGTTCATTCACTTCATGTGACTTTTGTGGTATTTATTGATTAACCTTGAACTTAAGTTTTGATAGTTTTTTTTTTAATTTGAAAAAAAAATTTTTTTTTGGTTTTAGGATATTGCTTGTGCCCAATTTCAATTTTGCTTGTCCTCCTGGACTGGCTGCCAGACAGTGATACCTAAAGACAAACCACCCTGATCACTCACATTCACACTTTTGGACAGTCTAGGAGTCTAGGATGCAAACAGAAAAGTCCACAAACAACCAAAAGTGACACTGTTTACCTGAAACAGAGATTCAAACACAGAATCTCAGAAGTGTGAAGCAGTTATACTAACCACTTATATTACCTGTTTTCACCTTGTCTATTTTAAGTGCAGAAAATTACAGTCAATCCCTGTAATTTTGAAAACTTTTTTTAAACTCAGTTTTTGTTCTTCAGTGGCTGTCCGTTGGGGTCATGCAAAGATGTTCGTCATAAAACCAACTGAGTTCTATGACAAGAGATTTCTTCGTCTGTTGGTGAGTTGCAAAGAGGAATATATATATTCATTTTCATTACTGATATTTTTAAATCAAAATAAACAGAACCTAAACAATTTCAGCAAAACCACTTTATGCACATTGTGTTGCCAACTTCACGACTTTGCAGCATTTCTTGCACCTTCCGTTGAAAAACAAACAAACCAAAACGGAATAATTGAACAACAACCAATCTTTTGACTTTGGTGTTGAGAGTTGTGGATACTTCATCCCTATTGGAAACAACAAGTGACTGTTCTTCCCTTTCCTATTAGCAATTCTACATCCTGCTGACTGGTATTCCAGTGGCCATAATTATCACATCTGTCAATCTGTTCATTGGTGAGTGATCCAAGACTTTGTATTTACTGTTCTTTGATTCTGGGCTCTAAATCAAAAATATTTATGTTGTGAAGGTGAGGCGGAGCTGGTAGAAACTCCTGAGGGTTATGAACCTGAGTACTGGGAATACTACAAGGTAGAATATGTAGCTACTTCGGTAACACAATCAAACACTTGAGGCTGGTGGAACTATAATTTCAAGTCATTAAACAGTTACTTTGAATGTACACCATTCAATTCAAATATCCTCTCTGCATTCTTCCCCTTGGTACTGCAGCATCCTATCACTAGGTGGATTTCTAGAAACCTCTATGATTCCCCAGTGAAAGACTACGAAAAAATGATGGCTGTGATCCACATAGAAAAAGAGAAGGCAGACATGAGGTAAGTGAAAGATTTATTGTGGCTGCGTAGCTTAGGTTAACGATTAATTGATGGTTAAAATATGTTGACACATTTGCGATGGATTAACTGTTTTGGCTGCAAAAGATTGATTCACATTAAAATACTTTTTCATAGGCTAAGTCGTACCTTTCCCCCTTGTGTTGATTTAAAAATATTCCTAAATATTATATTTTGTGTGTTATTGTTTTTATATTTACAAAGCATCATTTTAGGGGAAAACTAACTGTGTACTGCAGGGGTGACCAAATCCGGTCCTCGAGAGCCCTGATCCAGTCTGTTTTCCATATCTCCCTCCTCTAGCACACCTGAATCAAATGATCAACTCGTCAGCAAGCTGTCCAGAAGCTTGATACCGATCCAGATTATCTGATTCAGGTGTGCTGGTGGAGGGAGATATGGAAAACAGACCGGATAGGGGATCTCGAGGACCGGACTTGGCCATTATTGTATATTTACAGAGTTGACCTCTCATTGTGCTAATTGTATTGCTTGTATTGAACTGAGTGTCTTGACCATTTTCCTTTGCGGCTGTTACTCAGCCATCTGATTAAGGCCTTTGTCAATGACTATTAATTGATGGGATGTCCTCTTTGTCTTTGGTTAATAGGCTGGCACAACTGGAGGTGCGCAGACACATGCGGCAGAGAGGAGACGGCCCCTGGTTTCAGTTCGAGACGCTCGACAAGAACCTTATTGACCACAACCACAAATCAACACCTGATAACTGAACCAGACCGTTGTCAATTCTTTGTGCTGGTTTGACTCTCTGCTTGTACATTTTTCCTCTCCATTATGCTTAAATAAAAAAATATCTATGTGTACCTTTTGGGTTTGTGTTCATGGCAAGTTTTCTTGCATTTTGAATGTGTGGATACACAAAAAAGATGTAAGAAAGTGTATGTAACCCCTCGAAAGTCCCAGTCAAAGGAGCAAATGTGGAATTCCCATCAGAGAAGATTGTGATGAACAGCAATAAACATGTGGAAAGGGTACAATTATCAAAAAATGTAGTCTTCCATTATTAATGAAAAATTATTGAATTGAATGCTTTTATTACTTAACGCTTCACCACCAAGTGCATGAATAACAACAAACAAAATAAAAAAATCAGTAATCAAATATAAATACTCAAAAACATTAAAAAATTAAGGAAGTGCACAAATATGAACAAACAAAAACGAACAGACAAATAAGTAATAAATAAGTCGTCAACATAGATAAGTATAGTTGATCTTTTGGGGTGTGTTGATCATCCTCTGCAGTTTTTTTCTATCGGCTTCTATGCAGCTTTCAGTAAAAAAAAAGGCAGTATAGTATATTTATTTACCAACATTTTCACGAATGAAATACCACTGTACTATGTATATACCACCGTATTGATACAATTTCGGAGGTGAACGCGGCCTCTTATTGGCCGTCACCAGACTGTAAAGGTGGTCACGAAATGTAAGCGTGGGTGGGCGTCTGTGTGCATCACCTCCAGACGACGTGGGAGTGCCCCCCTTGCTACCCCACGGCCCACGCGAGGTCTTGTCACTCTCCAAAAATAAACAAAAGCTCCCCGTGTGTTTTTAGCATAGCATTCCGCCTCACGCGGGTGTTCCTAATCAGCCATTCATAGTATTCTGACGTTTCCGGGCGTTATTCCCCCATCGCCGTCTCCAGCCCTCCTTTTTCCTTTTTTTTAATCCCTCCCTCCAATGGCCGGAGGAATGTAGTGTTGGTTGGCCACGTTAAAAATAGCAGTCGTCGCCTTCTGTGAGCGAGCGGCTCCGGTGGCTGCCCCGGCACTGTGCTTCGAGGAGCGGGAATGCCAACATGGCTACAGACCTCGGCGAGCTGCTGGTCCCGTACATGCCCACCATCCGAGTGCCAAAGACCGGCGACAGGGTGTTCAAGAGCGAGTGCGCTTTTTCGTTCGACTCCCCGGTAAGTGTGCGCTTTAATCCGGAGGGGAGGGAAAGGAAGGTGAACCTGCAATATTTTCATTGTTCAAACACCGAGGATGTTTACAAGTGAGGAGTTGGAGACTTGTGAATGGAAGGGACGGGTTTACCTGGACTAGTCCAGGCCGCATATGAGCGCGTCAATCCTGGGTGAGGGATGGAGATCTAGGCCAGGGGTGGCGAACAAGTTGGATTGGATTGGATAACTTTATTCATCCCGTATTCGGGAAATTTTATTGTGACAGAAGCAAGAGGGTGAGAATGCAGATAAAGGAAAGGGATAGTTATAAGTTACACAGTACAGTCGTTTGACACAAAGAGCAAACATTTCCAACTGTGAGAGTCAAAGAGCTACACTTGACGTTAGAAGTGGCATAAAAATGCAATCTGCCAAATTATTTTTTTAAATCTAATGTATAATTTGTTTGCATGACGGCCTGGTGGTTGAGTGGTTAGCGTGTTGGCTTCACAGTGGGGGATCTGGGTTCAAATCCAGGTCTGTCCACCTGTGTGGAATTTGCATGTTCTCCTGTGTGGGTTTTCTCTGGGTACTCCGGTTTCCTCGCACATTCCAAACGCATGCATGGTAGGCTGATTGGACACTCTAAATTGCCCCTAGGTATGAGTGTGAGCGTGAATGGTTGTTTGACTCCTTGTGCCCTGCGGTTTGTTGGCCACCAGTTCAGGGTGTCCCCCATCTCTGGCCTAAAGTCAGCTGGGATAGGCTCCAGCACCCCCTGCGACCCTTGTGAGGATAAAGCGGTTCAGAAAATGAGATGAGATTTTTTTAATGGTCCCTGATGAATTTGATTGCATTTTAAGAGAGAATAAAAATAAGAGAAACATGAAACGAGGCAAAGAGCCACAGTAGATACAAAATATGAAAGAGCCGCATGCGGCTGGAGAGCCACGTGTTCGCCACCCCTGGTCTAGGCAGATGTACCTGTCTCCCATAGGAACGAGTTGTTATCAGCCACAGAAATATAAAACATTTCCAGATCATAAATTGAAAGAAAACACAGTGACTTTAACTGAGCGACTGTCTGCTCCTGTGGAAACTAATTTAGTGTGAGCCATTAGTAACTTCAAAATGATATATCACGAGACAAACGTGATCATAAAACATTCTCTATTAAGGTTTGATGTCCAGTGGATTTATTGTCCAGGCTTGTGGAACACCATCAGAATCTTATCTATTGGGTTGCCTCAATTCACAAAGGGGTTTCACTAGTATACTACCTGTACCCTAATCATTTGAAGTTTTAGTTATTATAGAAAATACGATATGAATATTACAAATAATAATTTTTCCTATAATAACTACAACATCACATATATTTACACCCGATGCCTGAGTAGACTTTCTTTTCAAATTCTAGTTATAGTGAATATTTGTCTGAAAAACACATCTGGTCCAATAAAAGAACCCATTAGGAAAAGCAGTGCTGCACAAATGAGTTCATTATAGGCCATTCCTAACCTTGAATTTAATTATTCTTTGGGTGGAATTATGAAAAACAAAAGGCCTGATCTGCCTTTCCTACTTGACCAAACACAAGGTTAGTGGACTCAAGACTTGTGGGACACTAGCAAGTAATGAAAAGGCCAGAAATTGCAACATTTATTTAGTTTGTCCGTTTAATCTGTTGGAGCTCGACGTGAACCTTGTGGAATAACTCTACGTAGTGCATCCTAACGTCTGGTGCCATTTGTAATCTTGAATTGTCATAACGCAAACCTACATTGTATATCAACTTTTAGTGGCTCCTAACATTAGTGTTTCAAATGAATTGTTTTAAAAGCAGTGTCGTGAAACTTCAACTCTGGCAATTTTATCCTGTCAAATCATACAAAATTCCGTAAATCAAAATAATTCAACAATCTGTTCTCGGTTATGTTTTGGTTAGAACATCTGCGTATTCCATCTTCATCTCACATCTCAAAAATATGCCTGCCAGGTTCATTGAAGACTGTAATCTCATTGTAAATGTGTGTAAATACCTGTTTGCCAATATTGACGGTGTCGTTGACTGACCTACTTCATCTCTGTGCCTAGATTTTATGGCTTAACATGAATACATTAGAACAGTTTATTTGTTATAATTAAGTGCGCATAGCAACAGGACATAACTCTCCCCTACCCAGGTGTCTTAGTGTCCAGGGCCCATTTTGTTAGAATTGACTGATAATATACTGATTTTCTCGCAATTAATGTCAATGACGTGAGCATTTTACCTGAATTCTGAATAAACAACCAGGTGATAACGTGTTCAAAGCTCACTCAACTGTTTTTAAAGGTGACTCAGCTGTCTGGAGTTCATCATGTTAGCCTGAGGATGGTTTTATTTTTAGCCATTCGCTGTTCAAGCTCATATGTCACTCTGGGCTACTTAAAGGTTTATCACACTGGTTCTTTACATGTGCCACATTTGGGATATATATATATATATATATATATATATATATATATATTATTATTTTTTTCTGGAAAAAAGGCAACGTGAGAATAAAAGTGTTGTTTGAAATACTCCAATACGAGTGATCAGTTGAAATAACTGTAGTCTTAAACACTTGAAAAATGGTCAGTGTCAATAGTCAGAAAATGTGTTTAATCTCTTCAGTTAGGTGTAATTTTGAAATCATTTTTTTGCGTATCTTCCATAAGAAAAAGACTTAATTTTGTATGGGCTATTCGTTTTACCTGCAAAAACCTTCATATTGAGAAAACCTTCATTCTTTGTGAGCATACTTTCTGCTTTTTCTTATAATTGAGTCACTTAAATAAGCAACATTCTGCTAACTTGATAGCCATTTGGGATACTCAAGTTGAGGCAGTGTTGTCATCTTATAACCATATGTGAGAATGTGCATCCCTGTTTCGCTCATGGCAAAACCAAGGGCTTTCATCGCCATGGCAACTGCAATTTAACCTCCCATCTGCTGATTCAACACAACTTCTTAGTCTGTACTTAAAGCAGCCTGGAATTGGTAAATTGACTTTTATTCATTGGTTAGAAACTGTACATACAGAATAATATAATTCAGATCAACTTGTTCTTTTCGAAGGTTTTTGGAGATTTTTTTCTCCCCTCAGGAAACAGCATTATATTAGATTGTTTTTATATGATCCTTTTTTTAAATTAAAGGATACTACGCAACACAATTCATGCAATTAGTTTATACTGAATTTGTTTAATTTATATAAAGACCTTTCCCACCCGTTGGTTCAGTGGTTCTTTTGCCTGATTTTGGTGCTGCTAGCGTGGGAGCAATTTTTTTAATGTCCAAGGAAATGTAGTCAAGTGAACGTATTAAAAATTGAGTGTGGTATTCTCATTGCTTTTCCCCTTCTTGTTTATGTGTATGCATGTGTGTGCACGTGTGCAGGAATCTGAGGGAGGCCTGTATGTGTGCATGAACACATTCCTGGGCTTTGGACGTGAACACGTGGAGAGACACTATCGCAAAACAGGCCAGAGTGTTTACATACACCTCAAGCGACATGTCAAAGAAGTAAGTATATACCTTGTGCCACAGTATCATGAGAATGGAAGATAAGGTAAATTTTTAATCGCATTAAAAGCCTAATAAATAAAAATGCTTCATGTACACAACCTATACGGAATATAGAACGAGGGGGGTGGTTTATGTTGATTGATAATCTGATCGATGCGCAATGAATAACAAATATGTTCTAAAATTTGTGTGCTTTTTGTGCACAAAAATCGTCCAGCAATTATGAGTGATGCCTTTTATAGATGTTTTAGAATAGACAATTTTACTTGTAATTTAACTGCTAACAATAATGATTCAGGTTATGACACTTATTCTAGATCACCTTCATTACGTATTGCAGTGAGTTATACTTTAAACCACATTGTATATTATTCTATTTATTGTATTTCATTTTATTGTTTTAATTTATTTGCACTAGTATTTCATCCTGGGTGACATTGCAATATGAACTCCTAATTTAATTTTCCAAGTTCTTAGAATATGAATGCATTTAGAAATTGCAGGTCAAAACGAAAAATGCATCATAATTACATTTATACAAGGGAATTCTGCTGAAAACAAGCATAAATATGTCACACTCGATCCGAAACAACAATTTAAGCATTTTGAGCAAAATTTAAAAAATAATAATTGAAAAAAATGGGAGGATTACATTTACTTTTGGTCTAAAGTGAAAAGTAATTTACAATTTTTACTCTCAAAGAGTATATAAACGGTATTCTAATTCTTTGTAGAGTGAGCATCCTTACTTTTGCACTGTTATGGATTTGCAAAAATATATATCACAATAAAAAAGTATTTTGCCGTTTTTAAGTTTTTATTTATTTGATTTTTTTCCTCCATCTTGAACCAAATTGAACCTTCCCATCCTGTGTTGGTATTGAGCACCAGAGGCCTAAAGTTCTGCTGTTTTCCCACTGGCTCTAATTGCTCCCAGATAAGCTGTGCTTTGTAAAGAGCTGCTATTTCCATGCCTGATCCTGAAAACAGAAGCAGCTGCTCACATTCTGCCGGCTCCCATGTCTGCTGTTTTTCGTCTCTCCCATGAGCACTTTTTAGTCTTTAGTGTGTCAGCATTCTGTCTGTTTGTGTCAATCCTGTCTGATGAACAAATCTCACACCTTAATATGCATTAGCTGGATGCAAAACTAGTTGGTCTCTCAAAAGAGTTTGCATTTTGTACCGTGTCTATGGTGACTCAGATCTATTATTTAAAAGAAAACAACTACTGTGGACCGCCTAATTTCCAAATATTAAAAAACAACGGGCCTCCCTGCCACCCGACAATGGATCGTTACATAATAAATATGTTGACCAAATTTTTTGGGGGAAATGATGGGCCGAGAAAGGACAGATGAGCAGTTACCAGTCTCTAGCCTGTCTTTATTTTACACTGAGTTTTTCTTCACTTCATCAACATATTAATAGATAAAAAATATTTAGTATGACAAAAGAATGGAAAAGTTACTACTTATTTCAAATGCACACCCAAAATACATCATTTTACTGTGAGAAGGTAGATTGGTTACATAGTAACATTTATTAAATGGTTTAATTAAATAACTATTATTGCTACATTTTAACCTCAGTACACAAAACACTATACAAAATTGATAAGGATTATTTGTGGGAACTATTTCAATGTAAGTACTAATAAAACAGTAAATCATCAGTGGCGACTTTCTTTTTTAGGATCAAATTAAAATGATGGATATAGATGTATATTAAATTTCCTGATTTTCCTCTTTTCGATAAAAAAAATCGATAATTGCTATTTTTTTAATCCATATTTTCTTTGTTTTTAGTTCAAAAATCATTTTTTAAAATCTAAAAATGTATAAAAATATTTTCTGTTTTCCACTTTAATATGGCACATAATGATTAAAATAGATCTTCCCTTACTAAGAAAAAAAACTATTGTTTTAGATCTATAAAAAAACGGAATATTCAGGGCTTTTGATCAATTTAAAAAAAAATCTAAATATTATATCTAAAATGGTCTGGCCCACGTGAAATCAAGTTGATGTTAAAGCGGCCCGCGAACCAACCCGAGTCTGACACCCTTGCCCTAAAGGAATATATACTGTACCTTAAACCTTGCAGGCTGGTAGTCTCTTGAGTGCTTTTTGTTTTATTGTTTAGTAATTGACTGTGAAGTGTGTAGTTGTCTGTGTGCGCTTTTCATATAAGGGCGGTAAACTGTAAAAAAATAAAAAATAAAACTGTTATGTCCTAAAGCCTTTTCTAATTGCCAAGTGTGTTGTGCACAAATAATGAACCGCGGAATAGTGGAATGAGTTAGTTACTTGGTTTCTGACTGCGACCCTATTACTTTGTGGTTGGGGGTTTCCCCTGTACTTGTAAATTGACCTTCCTTCTAAATATGCCATCATCTATTTCCATCTACCAATATGAAGTGACCAACACATCAAAATCAAACATAAATCTTTAAACCATACTATATTGAATGTACATATTAAATGATCATTTTCTTCTTTTCCCCCTCAGAAAGCCACAGGAGCCGCAGGTGGCAATATCTCAAGGAGACGGAATGGAAAAGTGTTTTTGGGTAAGTTGTGTGTTGTGTTTGTTTCACAAACTGCCATTTTGCCCTAAAAACTCTTTGTTCCATAGCAAATCTAGAGAACATACTACATATATACACTGTTGTGTTTAGAGATTAATGGTAGACTACAATTTTAAAAATTTGGTTCAGTTACATTTCGGTACAAAAAGGATGGAAAACCACTTAAATTTTTTTTTATTTTGAAAATGATAAACATTAGAACTTTTTAAAATGAATTATAGCAATATATGTGGGTGATATTAAAAAAAAAATGAAAATGCAAAACAGAAATGGCTCAGTACATTCCGGTGGTTGGTTTGACTCCTAGTAGGATTACTTCTAAAGTAAAATGTGTAAGAGAAGTGATTGTACCTTAGCATGAGTTCACAAAGCCATGTTGGCTTGGAAGTAGAAGCAGGGTGGAACTAACATATGGCTGAGATATTTCTCCCGATCACCTGTTCACGAAGCCCCGTTTGCGTAGAGGCGGCGGAAGTAAAATGCTTCAATCCTGTACTTTGTTTGGTCCTAATAAGATGCCGACAGGATTTCCTTCCCAGCTGTGGTGGATGGAGAACCCCCGCATCTCTCACAGCCCACAATGTCCAGACCACTGACCATTGAACATGAATGTTAAAAAAGAAAGAATCATCAGGTTGATTTGCCAAAATAAAATTCATTATCAATTTAATAAAACACAAAGCTACGGAATGGACCATCTTTCTACAGTCTATTATAGCTGAAAACCTTTGACACATTTGATATCATTTTAGCTCATTCACTCATTTCCGTGGTCAGCAACACCGACCTGTCATTGTTTGTTGCTGAACGTGTCAGATATTTTCCCTAATCAGACTCCTCCTCTTGCTTCCAAGTTCTAAATATAGGCCATTTACGTGTGCAGTTAGTAACTGTTCTAAATCAAAATGCCACATACACGGCCGTGACTTGGAGGCTGGTTGGTTTACAACATGACCGCCTCGTGTCTCTCGCTGGGCCCTCAGCTGCCACCACCTGTCAACCCCCTTTGCCCCCTCATGAGGTTCACACACTTCTATTGCCCCTACTTATGACGCTGCTTGGCAAGAACCACCCTCTCCCTTGGCCTGATGGACGAGGAATTCCTTCCCCTTCACCCATAGACCTCGATGCTAAGGGACATCCTAAGTTTACGTTCCCTCTCCTTCGTTATGACTGTATACGTCCGCTCTTCGACAAATGGTTGTCACATTTTTAATTTTACCATTCATAATGCATGTATCACAAATGAATGGTATGTCCATACCAATCCTCTGGGCCAATCCATCCTGTTTTTTCCCTCTGAGAAGTTTCCATGATGCTGTCGGCTATGTGATGAGCCATTACATAACTTTGGGCTGCTCAATGAAATCTCTCTATTAACCAACTCCTGTGTAGTGTCATACTACAGAAGGTCCTCAGTTTATGGGATTCTCATTTTCAAGGTTACAAATTGAGCTCAATAAAATAAAAAACCTTTTTGCAGTCACGGCTTAAAAATATCACAAAAAAGACAATATGGAGCCATAATAACATCACACAATTTTTTTCTGCCTTATACCCTGAGGTCTAGACACTTTAAAGTTACTTTTCTTTTCCTATAAAAGGTTCTGTTTGGGATGTTATTATTGAGACATCCTTGAAACACCAGCCACTATGTATAATAAAAAAGAACACTAAGAAAAAATGTTGTTATTTTGAAGGAATTAAACTTTTATTTTTTTTATACTGTTTAGAATGTCTAAAAAAGTGAAATTAAAGCGATCAATGTAAGTAGTATCCGCAGCAGATTGACTAAGGTTTTCTTCCTCCTTTGAAGATTTAGAGCTAAACCGTGATTTTAACGGTGAGGACTATGAGTATGAGGACGAGGCCAAGCTTGTTATATTTCCAGACCACTTCGAGATCCCCTTACCAAATATTGAGGAGTTACCAGCTCTGGTCAGTGAGTTTGGTGTGTTTTCATGCATGTCATCAGAAGTGAGTGGATATCACTTTTTCCCCTCTCAAAATTAGTTGTCACTCTAAAATGCACTCTGCTTGCGTAACAAAAATATGAGTAGGGAGAACCACTGAGTGCATTCCTTCCAATTGCAAAAACTATTACTGGCAACAACAATCCGTACACTTGCCTTATGCATCTGCATCCAGTTCAAGAGCTGTAGCAAAAATAATTCTCTTTTAGATCTATTTGAATCCAACCTTATTTACAGTCGGTTTATTATTGTATATTACTGTAACTACACTACATGAAACGGACATAACAGTATGTTTATAAGGTTACAAGAGAATGTTAATGCATATTAATACATAGAAAATGGTGTAAACTACTCCCGTCTGTCACGTTTTGTTGGGGTTTTGGTGGATGTTTTTTTTTTCTTGTGTGTCCTGTCCGTGTGATTCTATGAGTTTCACCTGCTGGGTCTTTTCTGGCTTTCTTCCCTTGTGTGAGCCAGGTTTTCGTTATTGTCATCAACCCCTGTCTGTGTTTAAAACCCGGGGTTGTTGGCGTTGGTGGGCAAGTAGTATGGTTATGTCGCCTTTTCATTGGTGTGCTTCCCGTTCAGTTTGGTACTTTTTTGGTACTAATTTTTCCCAGTTTTGGATTTGTGAGGTTTTGTTTTTTACACTTTTGAGGTAAATCAGTTTAAAGCTTAAGGTCTTTCACTTTTTGTTGCCTGCTTCCTGCTCCTGTGATCCACCCTGTTCCGCAGCCAAGGCGAAACATAACAGAAGACGGAAAATACTTGCCCGCCGATGCACTCAAACACAGGGTTTAAATACACAGACAGGGGTTGATGATAATAACGAACCTGGGTCAAACAAGGGAAGGACAGCCAGAAAAGACACAGCAGTGAACCTCATATTCAATCACACAGAGAGGACACACAAGGAAACACACCCAACCCCCAAAACCCTAACCAAACATGACAATGTCTTTGCGAAGGGATCTTTTTGATTGCTCTTGTATTAAAGGCATTAAATTGTGCAGGCGATTCTGATGGAGAGGCCTAGTTTGGTTTATCACATACACTGTCAATGGATTCATTCGGATTTCCTTTTATTTGAATGTGTGGCATGTTTTGGTTCCTGATCCATGTTTTGTCAGTGTTATAACAATGGAGTATCATTTACCACATCTTAGCCTATGCTGTGTGTAACACTTGCATGTTTTGCTTTTGCCACAGAACCCAAATGTCTTTTTGAGGAACACATTTGTAATCTTTAGCTTCATGTTTGCCTATGGCCCATCTAGGTAACCATTGCCTGCGATGCCGTGCTCAACGCGCCTTCAGCCTACAAGAAGCAGGAGCCTGAATCTTGGGAAGAGGAGATCCAAGTATCCAGACATGCGAGAAGCCTAAGACAGCTGGACAATGGAGTTAGAGTCCCCCCTAGGTTGGACAATCACCAACTAATTCGACCATCATCGACTTTCTTGAATTGTTGATGACATACCTTTCTGTTTGATTACAATCGCAGCGGCTAAAATGATGATTAAAAGAAACAAAAAAATACTACACATCATTGACGTCACTGTTTTTCCTCCTGAAAGTGGCTGGAAGTGTCAGAAGTGCGAGATGAGAGAGAACCTGTGGCTTAACCTGACAGATGGCGCCATGCTCTGTGGGAAGTGGTTCTTTGATGGCAGCGGTGGAAACGGCCACGCTCTGGACCACTACAAAGAGACCAAACACCCACTGGCTGTCAAACTGGACACCATCACCCCAGATGGAGCAGGTGTGATTCCTCTGACATATTGAGCAGTGTCTAGTCCGCCATTTTATTTTGTTTACTTGGAAAACTCATCAACCTAACATTATTAATTCAGTAGAGCACCTGACTAAGGTTTTCTTTTTAAATAAGAGAGTGACCCCTAACCCAACTAAAACATTTAGGTGTGCACAAAGTAAATTGAGTTGAAATTTAAAGGTCCAAACTTCCTTTGCCTTTCACACACCTTCAGTGCTTTTCTCCGGGTGCTCCGTCTTAATCTCACCTCTGCAAAAAAATCAATGGTAGGCTGTTTGAACACTAAACTTTCCAGAGGTGTGCTTGTGAGGTGAAAGGTTATTTCTCTTACGTGCTTTGCGATTGGCTGGAAACTAGTTCAGGGCTCATAGTTAGCTGGAACAGATTCCAGAAAGCGGCACAGAAAATGAAAAGTTTGTTGTTGGTAAGTTGTTACCACAGGTTTGACTAGTTCCCTTTGTGTGTCAAATTTTAGGGACAAAATTCCTCCATATAGAGGCAGTCTGATTAACATTCAATCCACTAGTGCTGTAGATCCAAGTAGAAATTTAAAAAAGAGTTTCAATTCCAAAAATGGATCTGTAATGTTTATGTCACCATTTATTTCAAAATATTTGGTTGAAAAAAGAAAATAAACAATGTATTATCATTGGTCATCTCTTTTAATACATTATAAAACATTTTATTAATTGTACAGACAAGATTAAAACAAAAATTAGGAAGATCATACAGATACAGAAAATGTTTACAACTACAAATTCGGTAGATTAAATGTAACTATGTTCCATTTTTGAGGAAAAGAAAGTGAGTTGGTTGTTACTAAAGCTCATTTCATACCTGAAAAATATATTTCTTTGTTCTGTAGGCTGACACTAGTCTAGAAGGGTGACAATTAATTAAACCATGTGATCAAAAATCTTGGTCCAAGTCTGAATTCTACGATTTTGAAAATTCCATGATATAATTGCTGGTTTCAGATGTCTACTCATTTGAAGAAGAAGAAGCAGTGTTGGACCCCCACATATCAGATCACCTGTTCCACTTTGGTATAGACATGCTACAAATGCAGAAAAAAGTAAGTCAACATACCACTGATATACACAATTTGTCCACATTTTAAAAAGTACTGAAAGGTGTACCTCCACTGCCCCATCAGACAGAGAACGGTCACCACACAGATAACAATGCCCGGCCACGGGTCAGCGAGTGGGAGGTTATCCAAGAGTCGGGCATGAAACTGAAGGCGGTGTACGGTTCCGGTTACACGGGCATCAAAAACCTCGGCAATAGCTGCTACCTCAGCACAGTCATGCAGGTCCTCTTCAGCATCCCAGAATTCCAAAGGATGTGAGTACTAACAAAATGGCTTGCTCCAAAAACTTGTTTTATGTGTTATTACTGTGGATTCTCTGATTTTAACATGTAAATTTTTGAGTAACATTTTAACATCCATGCCACAAGTTTATAATCAGTATGAAAAAAACGAATTAGGAGTATGTTAAAGTAAACTGGACAGACCTGAAAGACAGCATAGTGGTGCTTTAGTTGAGTTTAATTCATGTTGTGAGCTTTTATCATCTCCAAGCTTGTAATGAATTAAAAAAGGCTATAATCTACTTCAGTACACCCCTACCCCATAAAGAATAACACCCTGAAACAGTTTATAATGTTTTTGAATAAGAATGAAACACCTTTAAAATAGTAATGTATTCATTAAATTAAATTGTACATAAAGAGATGCAACCTGCAAAAACATTCCACACTGCCACAAATATGACAGACAAACAAACAAAGCCATAAACACTTATTTACATTTTTTTTGTCTTTACCTGTATTAGTTTGTTTTTTCTGAGTGTCATTTTCTTGAAATGAGCTCACTTTGTGCATTTTAAATTCAGTGTAATACACTGCTTGCTACCTGTTATGTAAACAAATCAAGGTGTCGTCATGCCACATCTTGGTTGAGATTGTGCATATCAGACAATTAGAACTGGTTAACTGCTATATATATTTTAAATAAAAATCTCTCTGTACAGTTTATAACATATATTTGAATCTGTAGGTATGTTGGGAACCTTCAGAAGATATTTGACTATTCACCCCTTGACCCCACACAGGACTTTGCCACACAAATGTGAGTTACTTTAGCACTGCACAATGTACATTTATGAGCAAACTACTGAGATGATTTATGCGATTAACATGTACATTAATAAATGATTTAGTCAGAAGGCTTTTCTACAGCATGCCTATAAAACCAGTATAATAGTGTGACTCTGAATCTGCGAGCTGAGCTGAGTTGAGTCACATCCTTTGATTTAAATCTCCCAATAGGCAATGAAGAAAGAAAAATAAAACATTTTGAGAAGGAACCACAAATGTGAGGGAAACCTTTTTAGGATGATCAGGCTGTGATGGATGTCAACCAAAGAGTGTAACATAAATTAGTTTTTCGCATATTTTACATTAGAAGCTATTTGAACAAAAATAATGCCAAATGTGGATACCTGGGCAGATTCGACATTTAGTACTAAGCAGTGGAAGTTAATGTAATCAGTAACTGTTTGTCAACTAGCATAGATAAATTAATGAAATACTTTGTTTTTGTAAACAATTTTACAATTGTTTTCATCAAAATAACTGACATGACACTGAATAATTTGCCGCTGTAGATCTGTTGATTTACTTTAGGATATTAGATTACATTAGATTAGATAACGTTGTTTATCCTGTATTCAGGAAATTCACTGTCGCAGTAGCAAGAGGGTGAGAATACAGATACAGGAATAGACATTTTAGACATAAATAAATAGGTAATAAATAAGTAAATAAATAGATAAGCGTAATAAATATGCTATTCTGTCATAATACATTCATTGGTAATCAGTAATTAAAATAACACAATAATGCATCCAAAAAGACAAGGAAACGTAGGACAAGAGCGCATTTATTTATGCTCTGGAAGCAACGCATACTGCACATTGTAAAGATATACAGTGTCAGGCTCATTAAACTCGCCAGAAAAATCGACTAAAGGGAAGGACACTAATGTTATGTTAATATTGTTTAAAAAAAGTTCTTAAAATGAACTGATTATCTGTGAAGTAAAGACGTCATGTAAATATAGAACAAAGAGTAATATAGTCTGTCCTATTTTTAACTTTGTTTTATCCAATAGGGCTAAAGTGGGCCATGGACTTCTCTCAGGCCAGCACTCCAAACCGCCTATGAAATCTGAGCTCATTGAACAGGTGATGAAAGAAGAATACAAGGTATTAAACTGGGTATGTTCAGCTCCACAACTGCCCCCGTAGCCCACGCAATCCAACAAACAAACAATCAAACAAACAAACTGATTCTTGACATGCTGCATAATGTATTTTTGGGTGAGTGTCTCGCAGTGGCTAAGGGAAACAAACCAATCCATGCTTTTTAGAATGTGCTTGGAGCATCTTTCTCATGGTCTGAAAATAACTGTTGGCTGAAGCGCCACATTTGCAGTGTACAGCGCTTGTGAAAGCAGCTGTTATAGTTCCACTTGCACTGCTGCTTTAATATCATTACTCTAGTTATTATTTTGGTTTGTTGTCAGTACCGTGGTATGGATTCCATCATTCCTTCCTCACAGTTATGGCACCATATTTTTCAGACTTTAAGTCGCACTCGCCAAAAAATGCACCATAAAAGGTGTAAAAATATATATCAGTTGCACTGGAAATAAACATTATACATTACAGTAATAGGAAAATACGGAACAACAGTCATAAGTATCTGTTGATGAAACATATTAACAGTTTTTTGATAACTTTAGCCTAAAACACAGGCAAACTATGAAAAATAGTGTCAGTTATAGACTGGAAAATACGGCACATAAAATTGTGTTTTTGAGTTGTTGTTTTTTAGTTAATCTAAACTCAAAATGTTCATAGATGTAAACATCATAGATTAGATATGCTTTGTGAGTCTTAATACAATTCTCATGTATTGGAGGAAAATTCTCATTTAAAATGTGGAACAAATTACAGCAGTATTTTGTTCCACATTTTAAACGATAATAATTTAAGTATGCGATGGACTTTAGTTGGGAAAAATTGACATAATTAAGTTAAACTGTTTTCTTGCCGTTCCCTATGTTATTATGTTTAATGTTTTGATGTGGATGATTAATTGCAGCATACAAAGGGGAGTTGAGCAAGTAATATGCTGTGGGAAAGTTTTATTAGTAACTCCAAAAAGGTTACTGACTCCATTAGGAAATAATTACATTTCTTTGGGGAATAAATGGTATGTGTCTTTTAAAACCATGACTACTTTTGCACACTAAAATAATTGGTTATCTTGCCGAAGACATTCTTCTCAGCTGTGAGGATGTGAAAAACCATTATCGTATTATGGAAGCCAATGAGCCAGGATATGAATTTGCTGTAAGCCTCACCAGCCTCTGTAATTGATGGCTCAGCATCGGGGTCATCCTCCACTTGTGATGGTATAGATCAGGTCTGGACAGACACATAATGACAGCTGGTTGAGATGGAATGGGGAAGGATTGTTGCAGTTACCATTGCCTATTCAAATGTAAAATTATCATTTACCTTTTCGAACAGTTTGCATCAATCCCACAAATAGATTCCATAACATGTAAACATGACTCTAGTTAGTGCTTCTGCTGTTAATGGGGAAAAAACTGATTGCCAATTTTCAATAATTAAATTCCTACATCCAATATTTGGTTTCTGCTTATGTAATAATAGTTATTATTCCACCGAGAGGAACCAATTAGGTTTTGCAGATAGGCTATAAGTTACTGCATTTAATGCTAATTTTCATTTTTTTTCCAGCACCAACAGAAAGGCATCTCCCCTCGGATGCTGAAGTCTCTGGTCAGTCGAGCACATCCGGAGTTTTCCTCCAACAGGCAACAAGATGCACAAGAGTTCTTCCTGCATATGATCAACTTGGTGGAGGTGAAGTTGGTGCTGAACTTACCCACCTAGAAACTTTGCTAAAATGCTCTTATGCTGACACACGCATGGAAAATTTCAAGTCTTTAACAGTCCTCATTTGCGTGCATTTTAAATGACGGAGGAAACGAGATCCAAGTGGAAAATAATTTCAATATTAATATGAACCACTCAGATTTCAAAATTAACAGGTGTGATTGAATTAAATTAGATTTAGTTCTTCATGGTAGTTTTACACACTACACAAATATGTTAACTTCATTACATCCATATACATTCTATCCCTCACCATCTTCTGTATATCTTTGTAGAGGAACAGTACGAGCTCAGAGAATCCGAGTGATGCTTTCCGCTTCCTGGTGGAGGAGCGAGTTCAATGTTGCCAGACACGCCGGGTTCGATATACTCAGCGGGTGGACTACTGCATCCAGATGCCAGCCCCCATAGAGGCTGCAACCAATCGAGGTGAAGGAAATTGTGTTCAAGTCATGATCTGTAGGGACGAGAATTACCGACCTACAGTAGGACCTTGAGAATACATACTGGGTGCCCAACATGTTGGGACACTACACAAATTGTGAATAAGAACCGAATCCAATCCAAATAGTAATTCAGAATACAATGTAGATAACTGGTCAAAGGTTTAAACTGAGAAAATGTATCATTAAAGTGTAAACTTTTTTAATTAAATCTTCTCAACTAATCTAATCTGATGTCAACAAATTTAAATATTTTTAGATTTCTTTCATTCAGGTAAGATGCCCATTGTTTCTGCTAGTTTTTCTTAATAACAAGTTAGCCCCAAACAATAGTTTTTCCTCCTAAAAGCGAGCGCCTGAACACCGCAAAGAAACATGTTTTTTTTTCAAATGGAATTTAACGAAGTCTGCTCATTTGAGTTTGTTCTTTTCGCCTTCCAGAGGAGCTTATGGCATATGAAGTCAAGCGCAGGGAAGCTGAGGAGAACATGAGAGCTCCCCCAGAGCCGGTGAGGGCTCGCATCCCTTTCACTGCCTGCCTGCAGGCCTTTACTGAACCCCAGAATGTGCCAGACTTCTGGAGTTCAGCCCTGCAAGCCAAGTCGGCCGGAGTCAAGTAAGTTACCGGCATACTAAATCCTCAATTTAGTCTGCTTCAATTTGTCATCTTCTTGCTCCTCAGAACGTGCCGTTTCGCCTCGTTTCCAGAATATCTGGTGGTGCAAATCAAGAAATTCACTTTTGGAGTGGACTGGGTGCCAAAGAAACTAGGTCACTGCTTCCTTTTGTTTGCATTCTTCTTTGGTCCTCCTTTATTTGTGACCAAGAAGCTGAAACCCAATGCATTTGCTTTTATTGATGTTATAAAATGTCCAACAGAGAGCAGCAGTGAGCCATTATAAATAATGCACTGCTTTATAATGCAAAAATATCCCATTATTTGTAATAACGAGTTATTTACCCTGTATTTATTTATTAATCTAAGATCCTAGCTTTTACCCAGAGCAGACATTCTGTGGTCATTGAATATTTTATATTAAAAATAAATAAATAAAAAAAAACCCATTCCTCTATATAGTCATCTGTAACAAATGAGGACAAGCACTGTAGAAAATGAACGAAGGGCTATTTGTATATATAATATATATTAAATAGGTTTCCCCCGTGTTGACACAATCCCAAAAAGCGATCCTTTAATATTTAAATAAAACTGTCTCCATTGGGTTTGTGTGCAGATTTGGGGATAGATGTTCCAGATTTCCTGGATCTGAGCCGTCTGCGTGCCACAGGGCTCCAATCAGGCGAAGAAGAGCTCCCTGACCTCATGCCACCTATTGTGTTACCTGAAGACACGAGAGGTATTTGCACAAAACTACATTTTTAGATTCCTTGCTCCAGATTGCTGAAGTATTTTTCTTTAGAAAAATACAAAAACAAAAGACACAAGCACAAGAACCAACCATTTTCAAGTGGTAAACTTTTGTTTTTGACACATCACGTCATTTCAGATCAGAAAGTGCACATTTTGTTTCGTATTAGAATGGCCACAAGCTGCAATGTTCAAAGGCGCTAGCTATTTTACATTTTGTGCGTGAATACTCAAAAACAAAATAGCACTCATGACAACTCGGGGGTGTTTTGCTGCGTTTGCTTTTTTACTCCTATGGATTATTTTAGTATCACAAAGGGCATTGTTTTCCCTGACAATTGCTTATGTTCTTTTCAGTCAGATACATGTTTTGGAGTCATGCATCTCTTTTGCATGACGTACACTAATGTATATAGGCAGTATTAAGAAAAAAATACCCGATACATTTTGATTGCGTTTGTACACATGTTTAGATCTGTCCCATTAAGTGTCACATTTAACAACAAACGAATTATTTATGTGAACATATATCCAAGGTGTCTGTTGAGCCAGCTACTCTGAAAAAGAGAAACTATGATACTTAACCTGCTTACTAAGTATGTTTAAAAATTGGGGAAAATAATGCTTACCTTTCAGGCAGGACTGAGAAGGGTATTATTGCTTCCAAATCTTTCTGTCCAAACAGATTGCACATCTATTGCCAATGGCAGCCTGTTAATGCACCAACAGATTATTGAGAAAATTAACAAAAATGAGTGTATACAATTCATACTACAGCACAGTACAGGCTATGTGCACATGCCCTCTACTGGCCAACTCCTATCCTACAGGGAACACGGGCACCAGTAAATTCCGTAATTATTTAATCACCCCCAGTTATGGGCAGGAGTTGGGTAGACACCCAAAGTTAGATTCCATAAACAAACACACTTGAGTAGTACCTTGAGAAGCCTTCTGTAATAAAGCAACTTGAAATCTAACTTGATTACTTTCAAAACCAAGGGATCAATAAGTAATTAATCTGCTGTATTTACTGCAGTAACACGGCATCATTAGATATTTCACATGATGAACACAGGGCTTGGTTGAAATGTAAAAACATTTATTTTTCTAAAAAAAAAATGGCTGAGGTTGTTCCACTGGAGGCTGTATTATGTTTTCACACTACTCGTAACATTCAGCTAGAAGGTATCATTGCTATATAATCAGATTCAGTGGGCGATATATTTGCACACTGTCTGATTCCAGTTTGACTACAAAGTCGCCACCAATGCGTTCCACGGCTGGTGATTTTAATAAACGCTGTTCCTCGAGTCGCTTGAAAAGTTCAGCTACATCTACTGATCAGTATCTATATAAATATTTTAGATAGGACAGTCAGTTCGAAATGGTCTCCATTGCTGAACACTTTCTCAAAAAAGGAGCCGTGCAAACACACAGCATCCCGACTTCTATGTGCAAAGTCATGTGCTCCACTTGCACTGATATTACAGACAGAAGTTTGCCTTTTTGCCATGATTCATGGCTGAACACCAGTACATTGCCTGCTATCTCCAGCTCCATGTGTACCTTTAAAAGTGACTCGATGTGACATGCCCATGCTTATGCAGTTGCTTATCGGTCTCTGACAGCAGCAGATGTATATACTATATAAAAGGACCACTGCATCAAATACCTGGATTGCATTCGATTTTGAACTTCTTTTTTCCCCCCAATCAAAGGATGCACTGTTTTTTTTCGTATTATTCTTTTCTTTAAATTTACAATAGGTAGTCGTCTTTTTTCCCCATCAAAGTTACATATTTACCCTTAAAATGGTAGCCACATTCGCTGATGCTCTGATCAGCCATTTATTCAACAAAAGAATCACAAAAGCACCCAGAGCACAATTATTATAGTATGTTTACATTTTAAAAACAGGTATAGCATAATATTTTAAAAAGTCAGTATTCACTATCATTTCTGAAATTCATAATGAGGCTTCCAAAGTTCATTTTAAAAAATCCATTCAAAGAGATGCTTAACGTTATTGGAGCTTTTTTTCTCTTCCCACAACTATATTGCATTTTTAGCAGCAGGATTAAAAGAGGTTAGGGAAAACAAAGTGTTCCTTTTCCACACTTTTGTGGAGTTATTTAATCTCTGATTGTATGATGAGTTGTGCTTGCTGCAAATGAAACCCGCCTCATTGTCCTCAGGCCGACATAAGCAGTGATTAATCATGTTGACCCTACTGTCGTTCCTGCTCTACAAGACTTCTGTGCCTCATTGAGCACAAATGTTTGCCTGCATAAACTGCTTCATACACATTTCTGCTTGGTAATGACCACTTAAATTTAGCAGTCAGGTGAACTATCTTTCAAAAAACTTGAAAAACACTCAACAAAAAAACTGCATCAATGCCCTAAATTTCCCCTTATGTGCTTGAAACTGTTGACAAAACATGATTAAAGTGACTTCTTTTACTAAAATAACAGGGCCAAAGCAGAATACAATAACCTAAGCAAAACTGCAACTCACTTTTTCTGAAACCTAAACTGAGAATTTCACGAACGTCAGACCTCATTTTGGCTAGAAAGTGAGCACTTTTGGGGGAAAGGTTGTCTCTCAGTGCTCATAAGATGGACAGTGAGCTTGTGCTTAAAAATGAGTAATTGCAAACTTGTATTAGTATCTCAAAGTCACGCTTCTGTTTTCACGTGACTGCAGTAGGTCCCTTGAGGTGACAATGCTTTCCATTGTAGAGTCTGCCCAGTCTTCTCCCTCACAAATAAGGCCATAAGACATGTTTTACTATCTGGTGTTAGCATGTCCTGCCCGTTCCTGCGTCTGTTTTCCCGCAGGTAAAAGGGCTTGAACTCTGTAAATTCTCCACTCGTGTCATTGTGAGTGTGAAAGGTTGTTTGTCTGTACGTGCTCTGCAATTGGCTGGCAACTGCTTGCCTCCTGAAAAATAACTGGGATAGGCTCCAGCATCCTCATGAGCATGACTGAATGAATGATGAACCGCTTTGTAAGGGACCTCCTGTTTTCTTTGGCAGGTTTTCCTTTCTTTTTTTGTTTATTTTAGAATCCTGCTTTATTTCCAATTTTTACAACTTTTGGGAAACTTCACAATTTCCATGGCTTTGCAAAGCAATTTCAGGATTCAAAGGGAACTGGTCAATTCCATTGCGATATTAGCAATAAGGGTGTGCAGGATTTCATTCCCATTCATTTATTCTATCCATGTTTTTGTAATCACTTGATACACAAAGGCAATCATGCGCACACACGTATGTAAGCAGTGTGTGATTCATCTCTTTCTCCTCTGTTCTAGATAACTCCATGAGCTCCTTAGACTGTGAGTATATAGCCTCTTCTCTCATTAACACGATGACACATTGAGCCAAAGTAGTGAGCATGCATGCCTGAGCAGGTGCACAACACTTTCTTGTTTGCGTACACACTCCATGATAGATCATCGTGCAATGAAGAAACATCCCCAGGGCTTATTGTCTTCCGGTCTCTTTGCTTAATGAGGCCCAAAGAGAGAGCGGGAGAGGGTGGTTGCTATGACGCCAGCACATGTGAACGAGCAACTGTGTATGTGTGTTTTAAGTTATTGATGCTGGCTCTCCGTTGTGTCCCTTAGCTCCAGAAATAGATGAGGCAGCAGTAATGCAGCTGGCAGAGATGGGCTTCCCGCTCGAGGCCTGCAGGAAGGCCGTCTACTACACTGGCAACATGGGCCCTGAGATGGCCTTCAACTGGATCATAGCCCACATGGAAGAGCCAGGTAGGGAAATAGTAGATTGCACTCATTCAAACTACACGTTTACGCTCCCAGTGATCCTAGGCATTTAGGTCTTTATCACAGTGTTTCACAACCACTTTTAGCTGTGGCACACTTTTTGCAGTGCATAAATCTCAAGGCACACCACCATCTGAAAATCTCATCTCATTTTCTGAACCGCTTTATCCCCATTAGGGTCGCGGGGGGTGCTGGAGACTATCTCAGCTGACTTTGGGCCAGACGTGGGGGACACCCTGAATCGGTGGCCAGCCAATCGCAAGGCACAAGGAGACAGACAACCATGCACACTCACACTCATACCTAGGGGCAATTTAGAGTGTCCAATTAGCCTACCATGCATGTTTTTGGAATGTGGGAGGAAACCGGAGTTCCCGGAGGAAACCCACGCAGGTCCGGGGGAGAACATGCAAACTCCACACAGATGGACATGACCCGAATTTGAACCCAGGACCCCAGAGTTGTGAGGCCGATGCGCTAACCACCGGGCCACCCATCTTAAAATCTTCTAATTTAAATCTTTGCCACCTACCTATATTTGCAATATAAAGTCATTTTCATCACAGTTTTATCAACAGAAATCAAAGAGACACAAAAAAGTAACCATTTTATTCTTGTATGACTATTTCACCCAAGATTGCTTTTTTGTTCTGGACCTAAATACAGGTTTAGGACTAGCTCTCCACCAGAGTTTGCTACTTATTATTCACACAGCGTAAAAGCTGCGCACCAAAACCTTTTTGGATTTAGTCCAGGCTAATCCGTGCAGGTGTGAATACACTCTAAATGAAGTGATTATCTTAATATACCTCCTGATTTAGTTAGGTTAACTTGGTTCTTTTTTTATGCATTTTACATGAATGAATTCTAATGTTTGAATTAGTAAAAAAAAAGGTAAAATCCAACATTTTTGAAGCATCACTGGTTTACAAAAATGCATAAATACCAGACTTTTTTGGACTGCCAAACAGTGATGCTCGCATTGGACTCATTTGAATTCAAATGAAACAACTCCTGAGGTCACCTATAATATTATTTAAAGTTTTTACACATGTCAGAGTTGCTCTTTTTCTGACAATAAAAAGTGTTGCCACAATTCTGGCAAAGCATTCAAGCAGCAACGATGTCACCTCTTCCACCTCCTCCTCTTCCTCGTCCTCCTTAATGATGCAGGCGTGAGGAAGTAACACGCCGAGACAAGGCACGTTTATTGATGTGGGGCCTTTTAAACTCAAAGGTAATTCAAAGTGAGGGAAGAGTAAAATTTTCGCTAGATCAGGACAGCTTTTGTGTACTGCGGTCGTTTAAAGGGGCATATGTGTCTGTGACAACACCATCAAGAATGTCAGCACTTGGTAGCCGTGATGTTCCAGCGAGGCTTTAACTTGCGTCACTTTTATTACCCTCGGTGCATGGTAAAAGGCCTCAAGAGTACATGGAAATGTGAGCAGCCGTTGCTATTAAGGCTCAAGGAAAACAATGCAGAATGGGCTGTGTTACGGTGAAAAGATGTGATTGTAATTGGTCTAAAATCTTATGGAGTGTTATTTGCAGGTTTAAGAAACTCTAGACATTGAGGAAATTTTCATTGTATCATAGAGTTGACAAAATGATCTCATCAAAAGGACTTCATTAAAGACAATGTATGTCCACCAAGTAGGAAGGTCAGTTGCTGATTATTTATACAAAACTGTGACAGGTTCATTAATAGATATACTTTAATATAAGAAAGACATCGGAGCACATAATCCAGCGTTATCTTGCAAGTGAGAATCAATCCTGACTCGTCCTCGTCACAGATCATTCTAAAGAAAGACATCCTCTCCTGTCCATTTAGTTGCATTAGAATCAAAACAATTAAGGTTATCTTATTCAAAACAATTGCATAAGCGTTAACCCGAATAACACAATTAAGGTAAAAAAACAACTGCGGACCAACAATTGCATATCAGGTAAACCGAGCAGCACTATTTTAAAACAATTGCGAGTATTTTCGGAGGTTTGATTCGATATCGCCATCTGCTCCGGAATCCAAGTCAAAACAATTTAAGAGTCCTTCACAGATCTTCATTGCGAACTTGCGGCTGTGTGAAGGGTCGAGGTTTTAATCCAAGTCAACAGTCCTCGGATCCAGGGCAAAACAATTTAACGTCCTCGGAGCCAGCTGCAGGGGGAAGTATCCTTCGGTAACAATTATACATAAGTTTGTCGCTGCAACCACATATAATGATTAATATTTCAAGCACATTTATAATAGTACCCAAAATAAATCCAACTGCAACATTATATAACAAGTATTCATGGAAATGGAAGTCATATAAATCATTTAACCTTTTCGTTTGATATATATTCGTGTGATAATTAATTTTTACACGCTGGAGGCCTGTTAAGTCGCCATTTAGGTTGTTGTTATCCTTGTGGACACTCATTTGGAAGTCTCACTCTGTGCCATTCATAAACCAATTTTCTTTATTTTTTGTAGACATGCAGCATGAGCCAATATCTATCGATCCCTGGAGTTTTTTTAATTTAATTTTTTATTTTATCATGATATAAGTGTATATTGACAAAGTATATGTAAAGCCCTAATCATAACCTTAGATACGAAGCATGACATAATGTGCTTTGTTGAGCTTTATTTCTTTTTACCTTGTTACTTGTGACCAAGTGATGTATTGCTACTGTTGTCTTTAATATACATACTGTCATTAATGGTCAGAGATATGCTCATTAAGGGAAAAGACCCCCCATTCGAAGCTAAGTGGAAACAAGCAGTTTAACAGCCATTTAAGTCCTCTTGCAAACGTGGCGTTTATTTATTCAGCTCTTTAGTTTACTGGCGGTGTGACAACACTTTGAGTGGCAATCGAAATTGCACAAAAAGAGGAGATAAAGGCATTTAGCTGGGAGATAAGGAGTTTGCCTTTTTCTTTTATGGTAGAGAGATTAATGAAGGCTGTTTACGGCCATCTGTAATTACAGTCGCAGTGTCCTTGCTGAAGGGCCACTTCACTTTCATTTTAGTCTCACAGAAGTGCAGAGACGCCACATAAATGAGTAAATATTTCATTTCTCACGTTTAAGGATGCTTTATTTACAAGTTTGTGAATGTATACTGTACATAATTACTAAAAGTACTTCCCCTATTTATCAACGCTTACTTGTCACACCCTACTATATTGCATTTTTTTGTGACACACATTTATACTTGTCTATCTGCTCTATGCAGGAATTTATCCTCTTTATTCCTTTTTAAAATACAATGTAGCTATAAAGCATACAGCAGTGCATAGATTTAAGAGTCACAATTCATCACATATTTTATGGTCAATCCTTGCTACAGCAAAAATCCACAAATAATTAACCTTCCCCTCAAAGGACGTATAATTGCTTAGATAAGACAAAAGATTATGGCAAAGCATTTAAAACGGAGATAATTATATTGTGCTCTTCACGCATTGAATATGAACATACGTAAGTTAATGGTTGTATCCATTAGTTTAAATTCAACACAAACTTTACATTCTCTCTCATTGTTGTATACTTTTATACAATTAAGTACTCATTCATTAATGGATTTTCCGGGCCACTTGTCCTTGCAAGGATTGCAGGGGTGCTCATGTCCGGTCGATTGGTCGCCGGTCTTTTGGTCGCCGGTCTTTTGGTCGCGGTCTTTTGGTCGCCCTGACCGCGACAACGGGCGACCAAAAGACCGGCGACCAAAAGACCGACGACCAAAAGACTGGCGACAAAACAAGGTAAAACAACACGGTCTACGTATCAATAAAAGCCAGCAATGGCCATGTGCAGTTTCACTGAGCCGACGTGTGAGTGTATAAGAGTTTGTATGTACATGAGTTGTCCCCCTAGGAAGGTACGTCCGTCAGGGCCTTAACAAGTTCTCCAACAAAAAACAATAAAAGTCCGGGAAATTTGGAGCTTTTCTTTAGCCTAATAATTAATAGGGCATTAAGTATGACTAAATGGTAATTCGCAGTTTGTATTTAGGGAATTTGAGCAGCGATTTAAATGGTAATTATCACTTACCTTCCGGGCGACCAAAAGATCGGCGACCAATCGACCGTGTACCGGGGTGCTGGAGTCAATCCCAACAAACTTTGGGCATTAGTCAGTTTCTTTTATTGAAAATGTATATAATTATTAAAAAAAATACATTTTAGATTTTTAATTGTCTCATATTTCTCACTGTCTCCAGACTTTGCAGAGCCCCTTCTGCTGCCATCCATGTTGGATCCGGGCCCTTCTCTCAGTATAGACAACCCCATGGGCGCCACTCCCCTTGACAACTCACCCCCTGAAGAAAGCATCTCCATCCTCACATCAATGGGCTTCCCCAGGACTCACACAATCCAGGCGCTTAAAGCCACGGTCAGTCGCACACACTCTTTCTTCACGAATGGACTCACGTTGCACCCTCTAATGATTTCCAAAGCAAGAAACACATATTTGTGTCCCACTCAGTCTTTCTATTTTTGCCTGATTATTGTCTGAGGACCTCTTGGGGGCGTAAATAAACGTCCAGCTAACCACAACCCTAAAAGCCTAAGCACTATCAAATGGGGATTCATATTTTCATTCTATGTTTAAGAGGAGGCCCTTTTATTGTTTTTTCTCCAAGATCATCTTCATGTTTTTATGGAATGGGTTATTCATTGCATTTGTGCTTCCAACTTGTAAATTTGTCATGGTAGCTTGTCGATTGACATTTTTGTTGGGTTTTTTTGGCATCTGTGTGAGTAATACTTTTTATAAATTATTTTTGAATGAACTGGTAGGCCGTATCCAGTGGTCTTCTGAGTCATTTATGGCTCTTGGGCCTAGTTCCCACCTCTGAGTCAAGTTTAATCTCACTGGCCCTACATAAAACACAAACACTGAATATATCGTGTTTTATGAGCTCTTTTACGTTGAATCCTCTAATGCAAGGCTTTCCAAACCATTCTAAAAAGGGTCACTGTGGGTGCAGGTTTTTGTTGCAACTGATCCAGTTTAACCAATGAGGTTTCTTCTGAAACCAGCAGCACCTGGCGGCAATCAATTGATTAAACTTTTAAGACAACTGATTGGTGAAAATGTATTGTCTCCTTTGGGTTGAAATGAAAACCTGCCCCCACTGTGGCCCTTGAGGACCTGTTTGGACACCCGTGCTTTAATGCATGCATTTCCATTCCGTAGTATTACAGTTATAGTGTAGAGCAGGGGTGTCAAACTCGGGTTGGTTCGCGGGCCGCATTAACGTCAATGCCATTTCATGTGGGCGGGACCATTTTAGATCTAATATCTAGATTTTATATATTTTTTTAATTGGATTAAAAGAACTGTATCAAAAGCCCTAAATAGTCCGTTTTTATAAATCTAAAACTGTTTATTTGAGCTTTTTTTCTTAGTAATGGAAAATGTCTTTTAATCATGTTTTTTTAATTTCAAATGGAAACAAAATATATATTTTAAAGTGGAAACCGGAAAATATTTGTATATTTATTTTTAGATTTTACAAAATGTTTTTTGAACTAAAAACACAAAAGAAAAAATATTGGATTAAAAAATTGCAATGATTGATTTTAAAAAGGGGAAAATCAGGAAATGTAATGTACATCTATCATCATTTGAATTTGATCCTAAAATAGAAACTCATGATTTACTTTCTCGGGCCGCACAAAATGATGCGGCGGGCCAGATTTGGCCCCCGGGCCGGCACTTTGACACCTGTGGTGTAGAGTATAAAAGTATGGCTGTAATGATACATAAATGATTTGATACTACATACATATACATTTTTTTTTTAAATACTTTACTTAATACAGTTTATTATTGGAAGCTTGTGTCATTCAAGAACGATTGTAGTCCACGTCTCTGCGATGCATCAGTCATTAAATGCATTGCCACGACCTCTCCTCAAGAGGAGAGGAGATGGACAAATGCTGCAGTGTATTTTAAATGCCTTTTTGTGCTTTATTCTTAAAGAACAATAACCTGGAGAGAGCTCTCGACTGGATCTTCACCCATCCTGAAGAGGAAGATAGTGACGCCCTCTCCAATATGGCTGACACAGAGCCCAACGATAATGCTTTGTCCAATGCCAACTCGCACAGTGACTCCACATTGTCCCCAGAGAGGGGTACCACCGGCGGACCGCGCGTCAAAGACGGACCGGGACGTGAGTAAATGACTTGTTTTGGTCCGTTTTTCATTTGCATGAAGGCAATGACTTCTAAAGGACATTTGAAAGTCACTTAGTAAAATGATTATTTGAAAGGAAACCCTGGGCTAAATCTAGCTGTTGTGTGCACACTAAACCAACTCGGTAGGCCTTCTTATGGCTTATGTCATGTTATGCTACTTGCCAAATTGTTATGAAGAACTGTATGCTTAACTGTTGTTATTTATGGTACATAATAATCTTAATATCAATGAAACTTTCTATATATAGACTGGTGGAAATATAGAGAAATAAGGTGCAGGTGAAAATAAATGAAAAAAAAAAACTTACGAACAGTTATTGTTGCCGTAGTTTGAGTTGAGTGCTTTGTAAATGAAGACCGTATTGGTGCATATATATGTTCAGCTATACTCAAATATATTCTAATCTTTATTCCCAATGTATGTAAAAATGTCTTCCCTCAGGTTACGAGATCTTCGCCGTCATCAGTCACATGGGAGCATCCACAATGTCTGGACACTATGTTTGTCACATTAAAAAGGAAGGAAGGTGAGTTGATAGACAAAACATTCTTTCCAATGGACTTGTATATGTTGTTATCATTTATATGCAAAACTGACAGAATTGTGCCAAAAATGACCAGTGTCCACTTTCTTGCTGTTCTGTTGTGGTATTTCCATTTTTCCATATTACACATTTTAGCTTACAGGTGAGCAGAGAGCCACATATGGCTCCAGAGCCATAGGTTTCCTACCCATGCTCTACCACCTTGATGCTTCTTTATTGTTAATTGAGAAGTGGATTGCTTCTAAAGCCATTTTAAAATGCTACTATTTCAAATTCTTACTCTGAATCTAGACAAAAAAAACTACTACTCATATCTGAAAGAATCACTGTACTTGATCGTGGGCATGAAATAGTAAAATTTCCACATGACCCTATATAAACACTCCATGATGTTACTGTAAAGTCACGTGTCCCTCTGCCTCCAGGTGGGTGATTTACAACGACCACAAAGTATCTTTATCAGAAAGACCTCCAAAAGACTTGGGCTACATCTACTTTTACCATCGACTGTCAAGCAGTTAAAGTTAGCACTTGCCCCCCCCCCTCCTCCTCCTCCCTTAACAAACGAACCACTGTTACCCACAGCCTCAGTGGTAACCATGGAAACGTCACCTCACACCATCTACCTGCCTTAACTACGAGGTCAGTGAGGAGCAACTCTGCTCACAAAGGGAAAAGCGATGTGCTCTTTTTGTTTTTTTGTTGTTTTGTCCAATGCACGTGTTGTTGTGTAGTGACCACAGAGGGACAACTGCAATGTTTCATGTGCTCTGCCCACAAAGAAGTGCGATGTGCGATGTCATACCTCAGTGGTATATTTCAGATGCCTTCCGGTACCGGCTTAGTATTTTCTGAAAAGGTACATTTTGTGAATGTATTGTGCCAAGTCAAGGTACCGTCAGTGCTTTAATAGGAACACCAATATTCTCTGAGATGTCAAAAACGTACACTTAGTGCAATGGTTTTTATTCCAATAGGAAGCAATTAGTATGTTTTTTCCCCACTCATTATTGGCTAATATTTAGATAGTAGATTAAGCGTACCTTTTTTTGCTCAACTATTGATCTGATTTCATATGCCAGTTTGTCACTTTTAATGAGAAAAACAACTTCTGAACTGGAAGAATTGCCAACATTGAAGTATTTATATTAACTAAAAGCACTTTTCTTTTAAAAACAGTATTTTGCAGCCCAATGCACAAGCACAGACTTCACCAGCTACATGCTTTGAATGTGATTATTTGAAATGCCAACTCCAGTACTGCTGTGAGTACATATGGGAAAGTCTATATAAATGAAATTTCAGCTTTTTGAAATAACAATGTGTATCCTTTATTACTGATAAATTCAACATCTCAGCCTGGCAAAAGAAAAAATGTTTTATTTTACCTGCAACTCTTTATTTTTTAAGTCAATTTCTGCATATAGTCAGGGTTCATATCTGGAGCAATATGCACTACAACTAAACCTACTGTATAGTAATGATCTGAATGTATAAGGAGAGCATCATTTACTCATCTTCCATGCTGCATATCCTTGTAAGGGTTACGGGGGTTGCTGGAGCCTATCCCAGATGACTTTGTGCGAAAGGCAGACTACACCCTAGACTGGTCTCCATTCAGCTGTAAGGCACACAGAGACAGACAACCATTCGCACTCACAATCATACCACCACCAGCGGAAATCAAACCCGTGCCTGCCCGCACCGAAGTTTGGAGACTCAACCACTACACCATCAGGTAGCTTCACAGAACATCTTTTTGTATTTTAGACATGCCTGGAAAGTAGATTTGTAAATCACAAACAATTGACATCTCCAACCACACACACAAAAATGTGTAAAACATGCCACAAGATGGCAGGAACCACAACTTATTGCTTTTCAAATGAAACTCCTCAATTCACTTCAACATAGAGTATTTTTAACACCAAAATCCCCCTGATGGTGCCAAAGCAATCATGTTGTCTGGCCTAAGTGTCTCATCTCATCTCATTTTCTGAATCGCTTTATCCTCATTAGTGCCGCGGGGGTGCTGGAGCCTATCCCAGCTGACTTAGGGCCAGAGGCGGGGGGCACCATGAATCGGTGGCCAGCCGATCGCAGGGCACAAAGAGATGGACAACCATGCACACACACCCATACCCAGGGGCAATTTAGAGTTTCCAATCAGCCTACCATGCATGTCTTTGGAATGTGAGAGGAAACCGGAGTTCCTGGAGAAAACCCACGCAGACCCTGTAAAATAAATATGCCATTTCCCGAATGACACTTGGTAAACGCTACTGTTGGGCAAGATAAAAAACTATGTGGTTAATTCCATTAGAGTGCTTCATGTCTTCACATCCTTCCAGGGGATTTCTGCTGATTTTAGGCTACACTCTTATTAAAGACTTGAGTTTCCTATTTTTCAAGAGGAGGCACTTGACTATCAAAAAACGGGTTTCTCAGGTTTATGATGTGTTTCTCCTAGAAGGCCAATGTAATATTTCAACAGTGCTTTCCTTCAAGAATGCCGTGCCTCTTCGGTGACGGATGACGGAGTAAGTTTAAATGCAGCACAGGGTGTTACAAAATGTTACATTTTGTAGGCAAGGAATTTTGACAATTTTCGTTGGAATGACCTCATATTTTCACAGCTTATGTAGAAACGTTTCAAGTTTTTGTGTTTAACGTTTGGCATTTCTATTTTTTCAGGTTAAGAAATGCCGTTCACTTCAAAAGAAAATGCATTTGCATGTTAGAGGATGCTCGGACTCAGTCACCGAAGACAGTGCAGCGTGCAAGGGAGGCACTAACTACACAACCTGAGTGTTAGTGCGTTACCCTCTGCAGCCACAAACCTCTGGCCGCGTGGGTTCAAATCCTGGTCCGTTCTGTGTGGAGTTTGCCCTGCGATCGGCTGTTCACTGATTCTTGGTGTCCCCTGTTTAGTGACAGCACCTGGTATTCCCAGACAGTCTCCCATCCAAGTACACTAACCAGGCCAAATCCGGTTTAGCTTCCAAGATCAGACGTGATCAGACATTTTCAGGGTAGAATGGAAAAAGTGCAGCTAGCATATGAGATCTGATATTTTGAGTAGCCCCTATAATTTTAGCAAAACCAAACTTTTACCCGTTTAGTGCTCATTTTTCATTGAGTTTGGCCCACAAATACAGGGTGTTCCAAAATTAGAAGAGCAAGTGTGGAAACCCACATTCCAGCCAGCCCTTTTCTTGAAATTGTTTGGTGCCAAGTACTAATTTGTTCTGTAGTTAGTGCCTTCCTTGTACACTGCACTGTCTTCGGTGACTGAGTCCTAGCATCCTCTAACACGCAAAATGCCTTTTCTTTTGAAGTGAACAGCATTTCTTGACCTGAAAAAAATAGAAATGCCAAACGTTTCTACACAATCTGTGAAAATTTGAGGTCATTCTACGAAAATTGTCAAAATGATTGGGCTACAAAAAGGGGTCAAACATTTTGGCACACCCTGTATATCGCAAAGTACCCACACCTCATCTGTGTAATCCTCGAGGCAGTGAGGTAATGATCAAACATCTCTATGCAAGCTTGGCAAGCTTTTCCATCCACCTCGACAAATGGATGGTTCTCACGCGGTCAATGGGCGCTTGGTAAAGACGTCCTCTGGCGTGAGATGAATGTCTTGGGTTTTCATGTAATATTCTAGTCATGTCCAAGTAGCCAACCATGTTTTAGTGAGTGGATGTTCCGTGAGCTTTCCCCTCTGGCTGTTGTTCAACATATGGTTCGGTTTGTCTCCACTGTTAGCATGTGCACTAAATGTTGACATTTTAGTTATTTGGATTTTAAGATTGTACTTTGCTAGGCTTTCTTTTCATGTAACTAAATGCTCAAGTGGTCCTTTCCTTTCTTTTTTAGAAGCGGATTTGTGTCAATTCTTCAAGTTTTGCTCAAGAGATTGTTTTACTGTGACTTTTGCAATGTACGCGTTCATTCAAATATGGGTCAGCTGTACATGAGTTGTCATGCCTGTATACTCAATGGCACTGTTTACTTACGATGTTTGGGTAATTTAATAAACAACACTTTGTTCACCTGTGCTTTTTATTTTCACTTTGTTGAAAAATTCATTTGCAATGTGGGAGAAATTATCTGTGTATCACAGGTTGCACAACTTCAAATGTAGTTTGCAGTGGTAGACCGTCAGGGCCTGCAAGGCCTTCTCTGCTGGCGTAAAAAAATATCTGAATCACCGACTGATGTTAATTATATTTTGTCCATGAATACTTATCAAATAATTCAAAATTGTCTGTCAGCTTCCTTTCATTGCTTTTCACCTGTTTGCGCTGCTTCCAGGTGTGTTTTCATATTTAAGCATTGCAACCAATAACATTTTAGCAATTATTTATGGCCAAGGTCAGAAATCTTTCACAAACTACGATTGGCTAGTGAGAGTGGACTAGTTAGTGCTACCAAAC
The DNA here is from genome assembly GCF_051989625.1 of Stigmatopora argus. Taxonomy (NCBI): domain Eukaryota; kingdom Metazoa; phylum Chordata; class Actinopteri; order Syngnathiformes; family Syngnathidae; genus Stigmatopora; species Stigmatopora argus. Next base: position 8,496,384 of record NC_135394.1, read on the forward strand.
TATCTGTAGCGAGCCGCACGAGCAAATATACGTATTCTAAATAATATTGCAATTGTATGAGGTTATTATTGAATCAATAATAACCTCATACAATTGCAATATTATTTAGGATACGTATATTTGCTCGTGCAGCTCGCTACAGATAGTTTGGTAGCACTAACTAGTTCACTCTACAGCTACAGCTGCGACACATATAAAGAGCATCAATAATATTGATGCTTTTTTGTGTCGCAGCTGTAGCTGCAGTAAAGGTTTTATAACCATAAAATAGTTATTGAAGGTTGGATTGATTCAGACGTAACAATACTGAAGGCGTACATGTAAAATGCACAAAATAATAGACACAAAAATAGTACATTGTTTTCATGATAACCTGTATTAGTCTAATACACGTTATTATGAAAACAATGTATTTTGTGTGTGTATATTTTTAAAAGGCGTGGCCTAGGTCGGAGTTCAAATCAGCCGCCATTCTTCAAAATGGCGGATGAGCCAGGAGCCACTGCGGCCGTGCTGAGCAGCTCAGAAGTGACGATTTACCGAAGAAACACCTGATAAACTTCTTAGAGGACAAGGTATTCGGTACGTTGTCATTTGGGGATTACGAAGCCCCAGTTCTCATTTTAAGAGTGCGTTTTGATGGGAGCATGATTCGTTGGCGTGATGTGGCACCACGTGGATGGAGACATCAAAATGTTTGCAAACAATTTGGCTACATTGTGTTACCTATAGCTCTTTATGTTTAACAAGAAATCATTCCATTGTGTTTCAGTTCCTCAACGACCACAGACTGCTCGGAAACATCGAGAATGTGGCCAAATCGACCTAAAAGGAGCATCTTGTCGACGCTACAACGAGCTGTTTGTCAGCAAAGTGAGTCATTTTCTAAATATTTTCTATTTTCTCTATCCTTGTATTAAGTCAGCGTTTAGTATTCAAGGCTTTGCGCAATTAGCTTTTTAAAAATGTATTATGATAATTTCAAATTTTGAATGAAAACACACTAACTGGTCTGGTATTGATTTTTAATAGCAAGAACCTGTGTGGATAACCCACACACAAGTGCCATCAGTGGAGGTGTAAGGAATAAACAGTACACTTATAGAATACTATACGTATACTTGTACCCTGGGCTTGTTTTCCCTTCACTTTCTTAAAGGAAGACCTCAGGACATGGACCTTTTCAGTTTTAAATGTGGTTTTGACTTTGAGGCATTCAACAATAGTGCAGGGGTCATTTTTGGCTCAAGTTTAAATATGGTGAAATAACCATTTTTCCTCTTTGTATGAAGAGAAAAATGGAAGCAATGATGACATTTTGGAATTTTGATTTTAAATAATGTATTTGAAATGATTGACTGGATAAAAACTCATCCAGGATAAAATATCATGGGAAATGAATGTGGGTCATTTGTGCATCAAAATGCTTGAATAAGCAATTACATAATCACACTGTGGTCTTTTGTAGAGGTTTAAAGTCAGAGATGGTGGAAGAGGTGAAAGCTGTCAAAATCGACAAGACCAAAGAAGTCAAGGCAGACGTTGATGAGGTCGGACTCAAGTGTTTCAGGTTATTTAATTTATTATTTTCATATGTGTTCTAAACCTAATCCTTTTATATCTTGCTTCTCTTCAGGATCCACCCAAGTTTACCAAATCACCGCTAAAGATGACAAGACAAACTTCCCCAAAATAGACAACGCGGTGAGCTGCTGATATACGGGGATCTTTGACACCAACATCCCCTCAGGGCCTACAACTCTGGTCCTTGAGGGCCTCAGTCCAGTATGTTTCCATATCTCCCACCATATCTGAATCAAATGGTCAAGATCCTGATTATTTGATCTAGGTGTGTTGGTGGAGGACATGGAAAATAAACTGGATAGGGGCCCTTGAGGACTGCAGTTTGAGAGCCCTGTTATAAAGACTCGGAGCATTTTTAAGTCTCTCTACCTCTGCAGTGGACAAAAAGAACACCATGCCACTGAGCAAAGTCATCATAGGGGTATGTCTAATATTTCCATTTTTCCCCCTCCTGTGGCTTTAATGTTGCTTGCCTTTTGCAGTGGGATGAAGGCCTGCTGACTATGAACAAGAGAGATGGCACCTGAGTGGGGTTATGGGAAGGGCCTTTCTGTAGACAGGTATGCTTTTGATCTTGATAGAAAAAACCTAATTTAGTGGTTCTTTTTTTGACTTAACTAATCCTCCTTGACCTTTTTTTCCAGAATTCCACCCAAGGGGAAGAAGATTTCGCATCAATTTACCGATGGACAATTGTACTGCTCCATTTTTATTTGCTGGACAGCCTATGTGAATCTCAAAAGTTGTGGAAAAATAAAGGATCTTGAAATGTATTCATCTTATTCTTCATTTAACAAGCAAAACAATGTATTCAAGTATAATCTCACAAGTCAAAAGTTTTTATTAACAGGAAAACATTGTAGCACACCAATTAACAAAAAAAAGCCAAACTTGATTACATATTGCAAAAGAATACAAGGAAAAATGACAAACATTTTTAACACTTAGTCAATTTTTCATTAAATATTTTATTCTTAGAAAATAAAAACAAATTAAAAGGAAAAAAAGACCATTAGGTCGTGGTCTTTTTTTCTCCAAGTGTTTCAAAAAAAATCAATCGCTACTCAAATCTCCTTTTAAGCCAACATTAATTTAAAATAAAAATCCTTAGGGGTCCAGTCTCTCACTTTCCACCATGAGCCAGAGAACACCTATAAGGGGGAAGTGAATTGCAACTTAAGCCAACATTAAATGAATGTTATGATTAAAACAAGTTTCTAATATAATTACCTAAAGGGTCTGGTGCCTCACTTTGCCAGCCTTTGGATGAATACTGTGCAGAATTTAGAGTCCCAACTTGGGAGGAAGATCCCTTAGAGTTGCTCCAGATTCTGGACACGGGTCTGATGCGTGCAAAAAAAGCAAAAGTTATCATATATAAAGATGAGATTTTTCCCCCAACTTGTTTTACCTTGATCTCGCCCAGTCTCCTCTCCTGTAAACTCAAGGGTGTGAGTGTTTTGGGCACACAGGAATAGCTGCATCTCGATGCTAAACAGGGAAAACTTGCAAAAAAAGGAAAAGTTATCATATATAGAGACTGGAGATTCAATGGATAGGTGTTTTTTGTTGAAACTAGTTTTACCTTGATCTGGCCCAGTTTTTGCTCCTGTAACCTCAAGGTTGTGAGTGTTCTGGCCACAAGGAAAACTTGATTTAACAAGCTATTTGGGAGTTGCCAAACAATTATTACAGGCAAGAGAAATCTTACAAACGTTCATGATAAAGAATGAAAATAAGTTAGTGAGTACTTGGTGCTATTTTCCCTTTTCAAGGCTATTAATCATAGTGTGATGTTAACAGTTAGGAAAAAGTTGGCTTAACAATTTTTGCATAAATGATTTTTTGGTGAAAACAGAACAATTACACATTGAAAACGGAGCGTTTAGCACTCACAGTGAAAAACGATCATTACATACAACACACCAGAAACGAAGTGCCTCTGGATATCATTTTTGAGTAAACATTTACCCAGCAAACTGTCCGTTGATGTCTCGGCTTTGTTTGATTCAATTAAAAGTCTTTCTACACGACTCAATAATGGAAAAAGGGCAACATACCTTTTAAATCAAATGCGGAGCGTCGTCCAGACGCTAACGCTAAGCTAGCTAGCCATATGCGGCATACAGCCAGTGGGAAAAAGGACCTCTAACTTAAATTGATGACAGTGTGTTCAACCTGGCACTAAACTAACAGATTTGTTGGCGTTTTTGGCTCAATTGATTCCTAAAAAAATCTCCCGGTAGCGCGATAAAAATGCACTTAGGCCAGTAAATTGCTCTACACCTTACCTCGTGTGTGCTCACCGTCCGTAAGCAAACAAAAGGCGAGTTACTGCGCATGTGCAAAATTTAAGCAATAGGCATAACCACGCCTACGAGGGGGTTTGTCCTCCCAACTCAATGTCTATGTTTTGAAGATGACGTAGGATAGTTAGTATTATACCCAAATATTGAGTAACATTTTTACATCGTTTTTACATCAACTCACCTTTATTCCAGGCCATCGGACTCCATTAAAAATGTAACATTTGAAACGCAAAGAATGCTTCTTGAATTGTATTTAAAATTCAGTGGTTTTCATTTAGGATTTTTCAGGAGAGAACTTTGCTAATCTTTTTTCCATCCTCTGTCAGGCATGTTCAATTTTTTATTTATTTAGGAAAGACACGTACACATGGAACTTGTATATTTAACTTTTTTTTTATTTCTGAAAAGATTGCTTTAATATTTTCCATTTTAAAGGTTCTAATGCGTTCATTGTGATTATACAGGAGAGTAATATGCCATATACTTTAGTGTCAAACTAAATGAATTGATGTATGTATATAAAGTATGTTATTTCAATTCCAGCCCAACAAAATATCATTTGTTTCCTACATGTAAGATACATGGCTAAACAAAATCTTCTTTTCACACTTGAGTGAAAAAAAATAAAACTATACAGATAACACTTTGAAACCCCAACCATTAACAATTTGGACAAAAACTTGTAAAGAGTTAGCATTAAGACCACTTCAAATCATGGAAGTTGACTAGGCACATATAAAGAGTTGTTGTTTGGATAGTCTCAAGGCAAGATCATCATAATTCTTCACATGGAAAAATAGGACAGATATTTTACTTTATTTTTGGCATCAAAATTTAATTGTATTCGTTTCATTTTTGTCATTGAGATTGAATACTGCTTTACTTAATTATACATTTTTATTCCTGTATCCTTAAAATATTTTATATATATATATATACATATATATATATATATATATATATATACATACATATACATACATATACATACATATACATATACATACATATACATACATATACATACATATACATACATATACATACATATACATACATATACATACATATACATACATATACATACATATACATACATATACATACATATACATACATATACATACATATACATACATATACATACATATACATACATATACATACATATACATATATATACATACATATACATATATATACATATATATACATATATATACATATATATACATATATATACATATATATACATATATATACATATATATACATATATATACATATATATACATATATATACATATATACATATATATATATTATATATATTTTAATGATACAGATTTTTTTTTTGAATTTTATTTCACAATTTATCTTTGTCTATATATACTATATTTAAATTTAAATTGGGTTGTCACAGTCTCTGTCTACATTATAGCACTTAATAAAATGCCATGATTCCATGTGATTAATTAGGTTCGATGTAAACGGCTTCAGCTCATATATTGGCCAAACATTCAGAATTCATTTTCACAATGAAAACACATGTGACATAATGTATCGCTCTAATGGTTGGGGTTATTAGAAAATGTTATCGGTAGTTTTGCATAAATCACAATCCAAAAATTCTTAGCAATATAGCTGCAATGCACTAATCAGCTCCATAGTTAGTTTTTGTTTCATGAATGTCTTCCTTCGGTAGTTGCTCATTCTAACCATAGCATTTTACAGTGTATATAGATGTATGTATATGCGCTTTTACTGCTATGAGATTTAATTCATATGCTGATAAATTACTGTGAATAAAAGAAAACAGGCTCACGTTCATGCATACCAACTTAATGTCCATGTCTGGCATGCGATTAAGCTCGTCTTGTTCCTCAGGAGCATGCGCTATGATAATTTACCTGAGAGGCGTCAACAAGTTGCTTTCTAACCGACACTCAATGCAATACATGATGCCATTCAACATTTCTTTTAAAAAAATAACGTCTTCATTTCAAGCCAAAACAGCAAAGGCCCACAAATCTTGATCAGAAAACTAGATTGGATTTTTTTTTTTACATTTGAAAAACGGACATCATCGTTTCATTTTTGAGCCGCCTCTCGATTCATCTTTCTAAACAACTGTCATACGTTTGTTAGAATTAAAAGAAAGGTGCGGGGGGAGGCTCCTATTGGCCATTTTGCGGGTAACTGGCAATGTCAGTATGTAGGACACAGTGGGTGGGGGGAGGCCGCTAAAACGCACAGATGTGCTGGACAGCTGGGAAACAGAAGCACAAAAGACTCATCCAAAGCCACACGGACATTTTTATGTGGCTGCATTTAAAGAAGAAAATTGAAATAACAAGGACAGTGGGGAGAAAAGTCAATGAGAAAATGTTGGGAGGCCATAAAACATTCTGGTGGGTTTCACCTGACCCCTTGCTTTATGGCCACACAAATGGGCGACAAACTGTGTATATTCTGACTTTGTATGATTGTAAAATGCTGACTGGAACATTTTGAAATGAGCAAATTAGAGAATCAAGTATTGAGCACGATGGCTTTAGTCCAAGGGTGTCAGACTCAGGTTGGTTCGCGGGCCGCTTTAACGTCAACTTGATTTCACGTGGGCCGGACCATTTTAGATATAATATTTAGATTTTTTTTTTTTTACAAATGGATTAAAAGAACTGGATTAAAAGCCCTGAATATTCAGTTTTTTATAGATCTAAAACAAGGTTTATTTTAGTATTTTTTAATATATTTTTGGATTTTACAAAAGGATTTTTGAACTAAAAACACAGAAAAAAAGGATTAAAAAATTACAATTATTGATTTAAAAGGGGGGAAAATCAGGAAATGTAATATACATCTATAGTCTCCATTTTAATTTGATCCTAAAACAGAAAGTCGACACTCATAATTTACTTTCCCGGGCCACACAAAATGATGCGGCGGGCCAGATTTGGCCCCCGGGCCGCCACTTAGTCGTCCCATTTTATCACTACTTTTATCATTTCATTGATCAACATTGCAAAGAGATCAGTCTAATTTCCTAACAGGTGCTCTTTTTCTCAAAAGGCATTTCATATGTTGTCAAAGAGGAAATAAACAGTGTAATCCAATTATTATTTTTACACGGCATGCTACAGTATATACGTAAACTTTAATGGATTGCATTACGTGTAGCTTCAGGTTGATGTTTTCCTCATGCCTTGCTCTAGTTTCCTTCTAAAAGTCTCGTCGTTATTTAAACGCGGCTTTGTAATTGAAAATGAATGTCTCACACTGGGCTCTGGCTTGACTTGATAGCATTCATCGCCCGTTTTTTTAAGGTCCACAGAACATAAAACGTGACCTTTGCATAGGATCGGATCGGCCCCCACCAGCGCAATCTTCATACTGGCAGAGCCACAGCCACGCCTGTTAAAAAGTCAGTTGCTGAGCTAAACGTAAAATCACGCAGGTGAGCTATCATTTACTCAGTTTCACTGAAAAGTGACGGCTATTGACTTTACCCTGTGACTTTCAGACAATAGCCCCACAGAAGACACATTTTAGATCAATTATATAACTTTGAGTATGTTTTTGAGACAAAACTCTTCACCAAATGACTTTTCTTTATAGGTAACAAACTCCCTTATCCTTTTATGAGTATGGCATCTTAAACCTTAAACAGAGCTGCACTACTTTTGGTGCAAATGTTAGCTTTGATGGTTTCTGCTTCAAAAATGTGATGTTCTTGCAAAACCATTATAGTTAAAATGATGCCTGGTCACACAGGCAATGTTTGAAGGTTTAAAAGCTTACACATTGCGGAAAGCAAAATTTCTTTTCCTTACATTTGTTGTCCACCAGCAAAAGTACAGTTATTGGAACCCTCCAAGTCAGGGGTGGCCAAGTCCGGTTCTCGAGAGCCCTTATCCAGTCTGTTTTCCATATGTCCCTCCTCTAGCACCCCTGAATTAAATGATCAACTCATCAGCAAGCTGTCCAGAAGCTTCATACCAATCCCGATTATTTGATTCAGGTGTGTTGGTGGAGGGAGACATGCAAAACAGACTGGATAGGGGCTCTCGAGGACCGGACTTGGCCACCCCTGCTCCAAGTGAACAAAACAAGGACCCAACTGGGACTGAGTGGAAAAAAAATAAAATAAAATGACATGAAATAAATGGCTCAGAAATATTTCCAGTTCAGAAGACAACTTTGGACCAACCAAAACAAGTGAAACCAGGTTAGTCATGTAGTATAACAGGGTGCAATGCCTTCTTGTTTTTGCGTTGCCATAAAAATAGTATCACCAAATTTTGTTGGCATGCATTCGAGTAAGGCTTACACAACCTGGCCTACACGTTCCAGTTAGGATTGACGAGGTTAGCGGTTTGTTTCAAGGGCAATAAGGAAACTTCTGAAGTCATGCGGGAACATCATCCAAGCCAGGAAGAGTCACGTGAATTTCAGGTAATTCGCTGCATTTGTTTTCACTCGACAGCTGTATCAGCTCATGAATATTTTGGAGTAATTGAGTTGGGAAAGCGCTGTTTTCCCAAAACATCTTCGGTTGTGTGCAAACAGCAAACTGTACATGACGTTCCCTTGGTGAGATTTTGCGGTTCAGCTCTGTTCCAATGAGAGAGCCGGTTTTTAATTGATGTATTCTCTAAGGCATGGCTTGTACAATCTTCGCTCGTCCTTGTGCTCTTCGGGGTACTCGCAAATTGCAGTGCAAATCCGTCAGAAAGCAGTCGCTTGAAAGAACCTGTCCTCAGAACTGCTCCAAGGTAGCCGAGTGGAGGACGTGCATTAATAAAAACAGGTTGCGTAACATCCAGTGCATTCTCACGTGTCCACTACGAGATCCTGGCAAGAAGAAGGATGGGGAAATGCAGTCGGCACTGGCTTCCAATTCCTCAAATGTCTAAGTTAAAGGCTTTCATGAGAAGATCCAGGTCGCCAATGTTTGCAGCCTGGAAGAGTTCGGGCTGGTCCATCATGGACAAAGCTATCCTGAGAGCGGCCCAGATGTTTCCAGACATGACCTGGTGGGACTGCTGCCGACTCCGGCTTTTCCGCTGAAGGCTGAGGGCTGTTAAAAAGTTCCTTGCCGCCTCCCTGGGGAAACAAACGCAATCTCTAATGTTGAAGTAATTGGCCATCAACTGTCGTCAATGGTGAAGAAAAACGATCCGTCACTGCCAGGCCATCCCAGTTGAAACTGAAAAAGTTTTTTGGACCACTTTGCCTTCACCAATAGAGATGGATTCTCACTGTTTTCATATATTTATTGAAAAGATGGTATTTCAACGACATTTTCCGTCTCGACTTGAGTCATTATTCAGTTTAGTTCTTAACCCAGGATTGGGATTTTAATACATTTAATACCGTTTTGGCCAGAAATGTGGGGGTTTACTTTCCCTTTAAGGTCAATCATAGAATCAAACGGGAAAAACGGACCAATTCCACCTGATGACGTTGTTGCCGTTCATATTGTTTTTGCTGCTCAGTAATTTTTAATAATTTGTTTCCAATAACATTCCTGCGACACAATCTTCAACTTTAGAACACTATGTCATATCCCATCATGAATGTCTGACTGCTTGTCTTCTTTATTATAGCTTTTGATTGTTTTTTTTGTAACAGTGAAAAAAAAAATCATAATGAATACATATTGCTGGCATTTCTTCTTGTTTTTGTTATTGAACTGGACCTCCAGCTGTTGAGCCTCTGATTTAATAAGAACAAGGCAGACCTGAGCAATAGTTACGTGTGGTCACATTTCATTAGTTTTATAGGAATTGTCTGGCAGTGACGAAGACTCGCACATCGCTCCAAGGATTCAACTTTGTCTCCCTCCAACTTGTTTCTTAATTCCAACCCCAAAGCAATTGCACTCCCTCACCTGTGTGCTCCGAGGTTAATGCAGCTAATTCCCAGGTTGTAGCGGGACCTGATAAATCCCGGCTGTAGCTCCAAAGCTCGCGTGTACGCCTCCACCGCCTCCTCACTCCGGTCACCGTTTGCCAGAGTGGCCCCTAGTCGGTTCCACAGCAAATAATCCTGAAAGAAATGGAAACGATTTACGTTCGTGGATCAGAATGATCCGCTTTACACCCAAAAAAATGCACTCGATTTTTGCTGTGAAAAACGCTAAAGTGCCAGCGTCAGCTACCTGCTAAACTAACAAGGGTAATTTAAGGAGTTACATCACTCAGGGTGTCCTTGTGCTTGTTGGCCACCTGCAGGTACACACACACATGCTCGTAGAGGTCATGGTCTACGACAGTACGGGGGGCTTTTATCTAAGGTTGAGCCTTGCAGCGGGGATATAATTATCTGCCTTTGTGTTCAGAGATAGTTTTGCGGCAGGGAGGGGCCGAAAATTACCAAGTCAGATTTGCGAAGGTGGATTTAGCAGTGAGTAATTTTCATCTCGACCTGGGACATAGCGGGGGAGGACAGATGCTGATTTGCATGAAGGGGATGCAGAGACACCCAAAACTTTTGGGTGCCTTGATGCATATCGATGTTTTCGTGTTGTTTTGCGTGGCTGAGCACAGGGCTCAAGTTAAGTTCACTCAAAATCGTTACAGCAGATTATTAAGGCCAGGAATTTCAACTCAAAAGAGCCCCAACATTTTTGTGACTGGCATATTCTATGACTTTTATTTGCTATTAATCGTCAATTCTATATTCTATAGTCATGTGTGTGAAGCAGAGGGGAGTTTGGATTTTTTTCTTGATCAAAGGGGGCTGTCGGGCATAACTGGGCGTGCACTTAACAGAAAAAAATGCAAATTATATCACACATTCAGCCACCCACTATTTTCCACACAGCTTATCCTGTTCAGAGCCATGAAAGAACCCAGCAGTACCCTCATTATTTTCTAGTACACCTAAATGATCTATTTTAGTAGCTGACCATAATCTATATTGGATTAAAAGGTTAGAGCATGCTTATGTACGCTATAATCACGATTTTATATCACGGTCAATGACAACCTTGTAAGATGACTTTGACTTTTAACGCGATTACCTGTTTTCTTTTAAACAGTGAGATTAAACAATGACATGTTTGACAACACAATGTATTTTCATCAAGTAATTGTATTGGCGATCCGTATTGCTTTACTTGAAAGGACGACGTGCCACCAACCGTATGGTTATGATGTTTTCATCAGATGATTGGTGATAGATTATTATTTCATCATGTAAACTAAGATGGATATCAGGTGACCATTTAAAATATTCAGTAAATTATAAATTGAGCTATTTCTGCGCTTGGGTTCACACATAATCCCTTCTGTGCAATAACTTCGGGGTGTGCAATAACAATGTGCAATATCCTAGATTGTGCAATATTTTAGAATTTACCTTGCCAGGATGTGACTTTTCATATTACTTATTTATGTTTTTTTACTGGGAAAAACGCACTTTCTGGAGTAGCACCACCAATTTCATTATACGCAGCTGTGTATGATGATAATAAAGGCTTTTGATTTGATTTGATAGAAGATATCTCAACCTTTGTGTAAAAATTCAGTTTGACATTGCGCTGTGTATAGTTAGAAGATAAAAAGAACATGACTAGTAAAGTGCGCATCTGTGTTAATACTTTAGTTGAGTTTGAAGGTCTTTTGAATAAAATAATATCTGCCTCTGTGTTACCACGTGACCGGACGTTTGGTCGCCCGGACCCAAACGTCCGTGCGACCAAACGTCCGAGTACCAAACAATACGGTCTACGCATCAATCGAAGCCAACAATGGCCCTGAGCAGTTTCACTGAGCGGACGTGTATAAGAGTGTGTATGTACATGAGATGTCCCCTTAGGAAGGGACGTCAGTCAGGGTCTTAACAAGTTCTCCAACAAAAAACAATAAAAGTCTGGGATATTTGGAGCTTTTCTTTAGCCTAATAATTAATAGGGCATTAAGTATGACAAAATAATAATTCGCAGTTTGTATTTAGGGAATTTGAGCAACAATTTTAAATGGTAATTATCAATAACCTTCCGGGCGACCAAACGTCCGAGTACCGTGTTACCAAGAGTCTCTATTGGAATGTTTCATTCCAAAGTGGAAGTATTTATGAACAGGAATAGTCTATTTTTTTGCACGCTTCAACAGCGCCAAGCTTGATGATGTCACCTTAGAACTACTGCTTGTAAAATTAAAAATGAATACAAAACAGCTAATTTACTCAACTACAAATGTAGGTAGTCTGTATATGTTGATTATTATTATAATAATGACCTTTTTGCAGTTTCATATGCAATGTTTCTGTCTTTCCTTGACTATGTAAAACAGCCATACCTCAGGCCGCACCGACAAGGCCGTATTGAAAGCCTCCACCGCTTTGTTGAACTCTCCGCTGAGGTTGTAAAGCACCCCAAGACCCGTCAGCAAGTCCGGGTCGACGCTGTCCGAATTGTGCTGGACTGCTTCCAGGAAAAGTTCCTTGACCTCAGGTAACATGGTGCTGTGGAAAATTTCAGAGGACGATTAGTGTTGCCAAATGAGAGAGGAAAACAATTGATTCCAAATATTCAGCTGAAAGTCATTTTTCCCCATGTGGTCAGGCATTACAAGTGCACGGAAGATGGGAGAGAAAGATAGAGTGGATAATTGCAAAGAGCTGTTAACCAGCAGGCTTATTTGAGACGGATGGGGAAAAAAGTAGAAAGAATAGAATTGGGAAGATCCTTCATGGATTAGCGGGAACATCACAGTAATTGGGATGTACCTGTATCTCTTCTCTTTGACTAGACGATTAATGATTTGATAGAGGGTTTCTTTTCCTCGAACAAAGAATAAAGCCTTTTGTATCTGATGTTCAAAGAGGAAAATCTCTATTTTAAAGGTTTAAGATAGGAGCCTTTCCTCCTCAAGCAAGAATTGCGAATGGTTGGGGGAGAAGGACCTGGCTGTCAAGATAGCGAAAGAATGCCAGCACCAGCCTTGGTTCTCCGAGCTTGAGCCTTGACACACTCACTGAATGTCAGAGCAAAATTAAAGATCATGTTCAACACGATAAAAATATGCCGTGACAATATACCCCATTGTTCAAGAGTTTTGGGATGACGTATTTTGGCAGGTTCTCAGTTGTGATTTAACAATCCTATTTTCACAATATGTGGGCACTTAATGGTCTATTTAATGTATGAAATATTTAATTTAAAAAAAGTTCAATTATTCTCAAGTATGCAGTCAAATTACTGCATTGCTGACATTTATGATGATTTAAAAAAATCCTGTTCAGATGCTTGGACATGCAAAATGATAGATTTATTATTTTTTTAAATGGTGGAACAGTTTTGTTGTGCTACAGCAGAGTTTGAAATACTAATATTTTTTTATTTTTTTTATTTAAAATGAAATTAGAAAGAAAAAGGTAGAGGAGATACAGAAAAACAGAAAATGGGGAATAGGAATACTATAAAGCAATTCAAGAGAAGCATAAGTGAATATACAGTAGTATGTTTCCCTCTAATTGTATTTGTTTTTTTTATTGAAGATGAAATTGGAAAGAAAAAGGTCGAGGAGAGGCAGAAAAACAGAAATGGGGAATAGGAATATTATAAAGCAATTCAAGAGAATCATAAATGAATATACAGTATATGCTACATGGCTATCAATAGCATTACTACATAGTCAGCAAACATTTGGTTCATTACCTCTCATGCCTTCCCATGTTTGGTGCACAGGACAACCTGCGCTGGGAATTTGGGGATCCCACAAGCTGATTTTTGCCCTTAAGCAGCTGTTTGTACTTCGGATTGTGTCTAAGCCAGCGAAGGAGAGCCTCGCACGCCTCATAACGCATGCCCGTGTTGGTCAGGCTCACCGCCACGGCCATTAGAGCCGGCAGATTGTTGGGGTGGAGCTCCAAGCACCTGAATGAAGAGAGCGAGAGAGTGAGGTTGCATGCTGGATTATATTCTGTATTTCTTGTCCTTGGATTAGCGTGCATAGAAAGTGTTGTTGTTGTTGTTGTCACACAGATCAAGCAGAGGTCTTTTGGATGAACATCTTGGATTAGTTTCAAGACGAAAAGGGGCCAAAAGCAAGGTTTATCTTGATAAACTCATGGGCCAAACTCTTAATCTCTGGTAATCCCCAAATAAATTATTTCACTCCAGTGTATCTCAAGTGAGAGTTACATAAATTAAAGTCACAACACTCAAATCCAACCCACAAAATGATCCTTTGGCTTTTTTTCATACTGAATACAGGAACAAAAGAAACAAATCTGAAGTGCTCACAATAGTTATATTATTTGTTGACATTTGCCGGCACAAAAAGAATAACAATAAGATGCGCAACATCCAAATTGTTCTCAGTGTGGCTTCAACAGAACTAAAGCCAGGTAAAACATCTCATCTCACTTCATACCAAAACATTGTGCACACAGATGGCAGTTGTTGCATAACAAAAACACACTGTGGACTCAAGCACCTCATATTTGACTGGTAACTGTCTGGGTGATTAAGTGGGGAAAAATGGTCTCTCTAGTAATCACATTTACTTGGAAAAGCAATGATTCATTTTTGGGGTTACTTTCAATTTCACTGAAACGGAATCAAACAATTTGCATTTTTTGGAATTGTTGTCTCTTGTTGATTCGTCTGGCCTACATAAAAGCAATTTATACTAAATTGCCTCTTTATACTTTGCTTGTGTGGTTCACTTTGCTTCACAAATAAAAACTCTTCATAAAAGGAAAGTAATTTCTTGGCTAAGTATGAGATTTAACTGTGTATTTTGCAAGGATTCATTTGCATTTGCACCACAATAAATGTCATTTTTTTTGCTTTGTTTTAACTACAGTTTTTCATGACTCGAATAGGAATATTATTTAATAATATTCCAAAAGTGCATTTGTACAATTAGGCTTTCTCCTACAATGGAAACTTGGTGACGATACAGTAACATCACTGACAGTTTTGCCCCCCACAACTTAAGTCATTCTCCAATGCAACCTTTAATCATTTACCTCTGGAGAGAGACGATTGCAGCCTGCTCGTTTTCATTTTCGGCCTGTGTTGTCCCCAGCACTTGCCATGCCTGCAGAGAAGCGGCAATAATGAGACCATGTGAGGAAAAGCTGGACATCCCTGCAAGAGAATTCTCCTTCACAATAGACAGCCCACAGATATTACTCTATAGACGTTTTGCTTTCACAAATCTCTTGTTATTAGATTAGAACTTTATTTCATCCCATATTCGGGAAATTTCTTGGTTGCAGTAGCAAGACAGAGACGAGACACAGAAGACATTGTAGACCTAGGTAAAAAAAACTGGAGCGACACACAGGAAGTCCACAAGGTGGGGACCTTCTGCTGACTGAGACTGAGGTTATGTCTGTATGTAAAAAAAAGTATAAATAAGAAAAAAAAAGTATAAAGAAGAAAAAAAAAAGTAAAATCATTTGAATTAAAGTATAAAGTACAAAGTAAAGTAAAAATGAATGTATTAAGAAATATTGTATGTATAATATAATATAATAATGTATTTAAAAAAAATAGAAAGGCTGTAAAACACGAAAAACAAATAAGAGTGGACAGAGCTGCTGCCGCCTAATGGCGCCATCTTGAAAAAATAAAAATAAAAAAAATAAAAAGATGAACTCATGATGCTCTATTTTTGGTTAATGTTACAGAAAATCTGGGTGAAGACACTTCTGCTGTGTTGTTGACACTAGAATTCCAAATAAGTGCTTGTGAATTATTGGAAAACAAATGTCCATTTGCCAAATAACGCAATACGACCCATTTTTCAAGGGGGTCTTCATTATGTTGAGCTGCAGTCTATAGCCTGAACTGGTCACTAGCCCACTTCAGTGCAAATAGAGTCAAGACCAATAAGCATGCTTTTGGAATAGGGGAGAACCTTATCAAGCAACAAACAAGGCTTGTGTGCTAACTATCAATTTAACTTAATTAACGCAATCACTGATTTTGATGGCAATGGATGTCCAATTGATTTCACCTCAGCGGGCTGACAATAAATTGCCTCGTTTTAGTGCCATTGAAAGTTATAGCTGTAAAATCCATTTTAACTTGAAGCCGCTGGCAGTGAATGATTACTGCTAATCTTCCCAATTCAAATGGATTGGTCGTCAATTGTCGTCAATTGCACCCTACGACCTTTCATTAGAAAATCCTAAACTGGGAAATACAGCAAGTTCCTTGAATAAGCATTAGAGGGCAAAATCTAAATCCATCATGAGAGAATATTAAATCACTTTTGTGTTTTGTCTCTGTAAAACCTCAATTTAAAACCTGTTAATGCTATAGCTAATCCTTTTGTATGCCTTTTTTTTGGCCCTGTTCTCTTAAATAAACGGAGAAATAATTTCTCAGAGGTTTCCTGATGGAGGAAACGCACCACAAAGAGCCTCAGGTGAATTTTGGAATCGTATTAGTTCCATACACCAAGGGATTATCCTTTCCCTGCAGAAATTGGCACATTTCTGTATATTCCCGGGGATACCAAAAGCACTTGATGTGACCGGCTTTGCTCTTTCAACCTGCAAAGAGGTCACTCCAGACTAGGAAAAGGGATGGTGGAAAAAAATGTAATGAACTGAGATTCATCTCGGAAGTCAAATGGAAACTCATCAAGAGCACGAGCAAGCTAGTCCCTTTTGTTAGAGTAAACAAAAGAATTTCGACACAATCAGGTCTGAGCCGAGTGCTCTGAGAAGCAAATCTGTCTCGCACAGTTGGCGGTCACCAAGCCATACTTTTTCAATAGTTTCCCTCAGCATGAATCTGCGATGATGGAGCGTTCTATTCCTACTTGCTACAGTCAAGTCGACCTATGCGATCTTGAAGAGTAAGCATATTTTGTGAAATGCATCTCACGTTGTGTTGGGGTGGAAAACAAACCTGAGGACGCCACAGATACATGGCATTTCCATTTATTTGGCTTGGCACTTTCATCAATGCATTCACCTCTGAATCGTGAGGGTCCTGAAGGACAGCCGCTTCCAGCATAAGCACCGCATTTGGCAAGTCTCCTTCTCGAGACTTCTTCAGCCCTTCCTCAAACGCATTAGGCAAGTCCTTATAGGGATTATCTGTGTGGAAGTAGTAACCCTGTCAGCAAAAAACAACACCAACAGAAAACAAGTTCAGTGGTGACGTCAGCGCCACTCGGATGCAAAGCTACAGCGAAGAATCGATCGTTACCGCATGGCGTAAACCCTGGACTGGGCTCCCTGGGGCTTCCCCCTACTCTTTAAATGTTAAACTTTGAATTTTCAGACGGTGATTACCCCAGCGTGTTTACGAACACTTCTGAGCAAGATGACTTTGAAAGAACATGCTCTGCGCGGGGATCAATCAGGAAGCCTGCAAGGCGTCTCTCTTAAGACTTCCTTATACGGGAAGGTCAGCTCAGGGGTGTTGAGCTCTTCCTTAAATCATATTTACTATTATTTATGCTATAGACTACTGAAACGTTTCCTTGCTGTTTGTGAAAATTCATGTTTCAACTGCCTAACCGCTGCCAGACATTTTAAATTTTATTTTAAATGTAGCAAATACAATTTCTTGCCCCATGAAAGGGTCTTCAGTAAGCCAAAGAACAGCATGAGATGAGGTATACAATATATTTTTTCCCTATTCTGTCTGTTATTCTTTGAAGCTTCGAACCTCAAATGTTCAATTGAACGTTGAGGTTTTCAGCAAGCAAGAGCTCAAATAGATAGGGGAGTTTTTCCCCAACATAACAACTTGCACATGAAAATCAGATTGTTTTCTAAAAATAGCCATGAGATTAATTTTGTATGGGGTTGTGAGTACACACTACCGTTTTGTAAGAATTGCATGGAATAATTAGAACTAGGAGTAATGGCGTATTTGGACTAGCTTTGAGCTAAAGTTATTTTTATGAATTGTGTGCATGCTTTATTTCACAATTATAACCATAAATGCTATCGTTTTTGCATACTAAGTAGAGAATATGTAGAAATATTCCAGGTTGAGGTTACTTGCTGCTTGTTTACTTATGTGGGTTTAAAATAGGAACAAAACTGTTCTTACTGTTATTGATTTGAGAGATACAGAATGATAATTTATTGTAGGTTGAGCCCCATTTTGAACATTCTAAATGCCAGACAATATTGACCTTCTCATAAGGAGAGACCGTAGAGGGAATCTGGGCTTGTTCATTCTCCGTCAGCCAGTTTCGCCGAGCCAGTTCCTCCCACTCTGCCTGCATCTTATCCCAGAACTCTGTATCCGACTACAGGCAACAGAAACAAAGGGGCAGGAGTGGGAGGGGAGAATGAAGCAAAGGGGGAGGAATCAAGGAAAGCAAGGAAACAGATTTGAATGAATGACTCGTGCACATTTTACGTCCATGTGACATTTGCATTTCACTTTGTAAACCACCTGCTGAAAGGTTATGTACTAAAGATGAAATATTTATTAATTATGGCCAGCCTTACCTGGAAGTTCCATTTCTGCATTTACAGAATAAATAAAGACACGCTGTGTGTGTATGTGTGTCATCAGTCTGCAATGAAACTATTATTTGTCTTTTCACAGGTCAAAGTTGAATAAAAGGCGTTCGCTTGCTCTTTCGGTGTGGCACGTTCATGTCAACATCGCTCGGGCAATTATCTATTCATGACAGTTTCCGCAATTCACGGCCAACTCGGGATGAATGAGCCAATCAGAGCAGAACAACCTCCTGCGCTTCACTTAGGGACGACTCCATTGTGAGAATCAAGACAGGGCCAAAGTATTTTCTATGATGTCGGAGCGCGTGCGCGGCAAGCGTGTCGACCGACAATGACGACTGGATCAGGGCCGAGAACTGCTGTAAAAGAGTGTGTCTGTGTCATAGGTCTTCTCATCTGCTCTCTTTGGAGGATACCAAATGACATGAGGCCATTGTGGCTCCTGAAAAGCAGCCAAGACAGGTAATTGGCAGCTGCTGACATTCCAAACCAAATTGCCTGAAGGTGACTTTTCATGGCTGACACATAATATGAACTTATTGACGATACACCATTATTGTAATTCTCTATTTTTGACAAAACATGTCCGGTGTCTGGCTAGCTTGTCCGTGAGATGCTTCTTTTCATGGCATACTTTAAAAATAATTTTAACTGGCTTCTTGAAATCAGCACTAGAATAACCTTTCCAGTCTCAATTTCAAACGTATGTGCAAATACAATTACATTTTTGAACTGTGAATATTTGTTTGGGCAGTTTTTCATGATTAAAATCACACAAAAAGTAGTGCACACACACACACGTACAGATACATAAACATTTATGTGTGTATATATACACACACACATATATACACATACACATATATATATATATATATATATATATATATATATATATATATATATATATATATATATATATATACATATACATATACATATACATATACATATACATATACATATACATATACATATATATATACATATACATATATATATATATATATATATATATATATATATATATATATATACATACATATATATATACACAGATATGTATGTGTGTGTGCAGTACACCATCAAAACCACAAACTAGTCTAATGTATATTCAAGCTGCTTCATTAAACTCTATTTAATTTATAAATGAGCTCACTCCCAAAATGCCAGAATGTACTGTAGTATGAAATATACAGTAGTAGTAAAATTGTTCTTTCTATATTACATAATACTGGGTTTGTCAGTTCAATTATGTGAAACAAGGCAAGTTAATTTACAACCCATGTAGCACTGAAGTGTATTGAATACCCATGTTGTTCAGAATGAACGGTATGAAGCAGAATGTAGTATGTTATAAAAATGAATGGGCTGCGCCATGAATACATGTTGACAACAGAAAATGAAGGCAATATCAACAGAGCTGAGGCAAAACCAAACAAATGTTTGCCTCAAGGGTACTTTGCCAGTCATTCATGGCATCCCAAACTACTGCACATACACGTTGATTATTAATCTTTGCTAGAGTAACAAGCATGCAGTACATGAGTACTATGTGCGACTTGTATCTTGATCTCAAAGGTGCAAAGCGTCATTTTTTTTTAATTTACAGACAAATTTTGCATGTAAATTCAAATGACCATTGCAAATAGAAAAACATCTATTCAAATGTATGTAAATGGGGTCTTATCCTAGTAAATCTACAGGAGTCTTTTGCACGTGAATGAACCAATAAGCAGAACACTATGTTGCCCTAGTGACTAATTGTCCTCATCCTCTCCTGCAACATTTAGGTAGCTCAAATTAACATACTCTATTCATTAATGTAGCTGAATATTGTGTTACTGGGGATTCAAAGGCATTAATTACATTATTACATGCTCTTCAAAGATATTTTATTTTATTCTATAGTGATCTTTTTTGTAATTTTTATTTTTTAGCTGATAAAATGCTATATAATGGGGTGTTTAGCTTCGCCCATCCATTTTAATAGAGCTTTTTTCTCAATTATGTCGCAGAGGAGCTTCAGTATATGTATTCAAGATGAATATGAAGCACACATTTTATCAGTCAATTAGCACTTTCCCTGCCATTGGTAGGGACAGACGTCCAATCCGTTTGAATTTGGGCGGGTGGCAGTAATTGCAAAGCATATACGCTAGACGAAAAGGCAGTCATAGTCAAATTTGATAGCTTCAATCAACTTTGGAGAACAGTGTAGGAATCCAGAGCCCTTAGGATTATTGAATTTACATTGCTCATTGACTATACATTTACTGGCAAGATCTCAGAACATTTTCAATGGAATCCATTGTTCCGCTAAAAGCTCTGCAAGCCTGAGAACATGCCTTAGAAAAAAGAAAGCGATAAAAGGGGTTATCCATCTTGGCCCTACATCCCAAAAAGTTTCATTACTCATGAGTGACACATGGAACTTCACCATCGTCTCCTGAGCAGGGCTGGCCTGGCCTTTCAGTGCTAACAAGCCCCTGACAACTATGCCCGGGTCCACACGGCTAGTCAGACTTAAATAGAAATGCGGAGACGCGATAAGGGAAAAACACACACTTAACGGTCGGTACAAACTGCCTCGGTTGTATTTTACCACACAATGCAATTACCAATGATGTGAATGTCGGTGATAACACATAGCTCAGCATGTGCAGTTTTCTGCTCTGTCGGCAGAAATACCAAGTAGCAATTTAGGGGAGCATTTATCGTTAGGCAGTTTGTCAACAAAAGGTGACGTTACAATGTTCAATTTGATTTGAATTGAACTTTTAGATTGTAAACTACAATGCGCAACTTGGAATTTGACTAAAACGTTAAGGTCAAACAAGTTTCTAAGTCAACTTTGCATGTCCACTTCTACTTTTTGTGATAAAATTGCAGAACGGGATTAATAACGTCAACAAACAACATGTTTCTATCCAGGCTGCTAAGTAAAATATGAGGGTCTTCTGTGAAAACTTGCCAATAAACAACAACGTTCTTGTTGTTGTTGTCGTCCTTTTAACATCTACTTGATGTGTCCTCCACTTACACTTTTAATTCCTACTACAAGATATTATTTTTTTTTGTGCAAAACCTAGCCACCAAACTGCAATCAGACTTCACTTTTCTTGCTGTTGAATTGAGGATAAAAGCATTGATTATTCACCTTGTTTATATATATGTGGATTGAGAGCACAATCTGGCAAACAACTCAGCATCTGATAATAAGCAAGACCACATTGTGCTGATCTTCTAAAAGACAATAGGTAATAATAGAGCCCACTCATCTTTAACCCAAAACAAGTGACAATTTATTCTACATTACCCAAGTGAAGCATAACAACACAAAATGCCGAGAGTAATTGAAAGTGCCCTAATGTAGCATGAAGAGATACTAACGCACTGAGAAAATGTTACATCACCCGCTATTATTCATCAATTTCAAACCATTTCAACATTCCTCATTTCAGCCTTCTATTTTGATCTGTCATGCCATAAAAGCTACATTTACTATAATCAGGGGCAATTTTATCAAATCGATGACATTTGGGAGAGCTTTTTCATCAGCTGTCTATGTGGCTCTAACTTTTCTTACATTTTTTTCCTGCTATATCTTAAAAAATGAAATGAAATATCAAATTGACTACTTCCAAAATGGTATATACCAAATGTATGCTCTTTACTCTATATTGCATCTTAGACTTAAAATAAACAACTGATTTTTTCTTAGAGATTATTTCCTTTTTAAAAATAAAATGCATTGATCGAACTTGTTCAAATTGGTTTTACCACTGCATTTTCTTTAGTTTATTCAGTTTATTTATACAGTTTATTCTTCCTATGCATTAATTTGATTTTCTTAAAGTGGCTATTTAAACTAACTCCCAAAATTTGGCCATTTTTTGGGAGTACAGGAAGTACTTGTCACTGCCTAATACATGACAAAAAACATAACAACAAAAACACATACAACATAAAAACACATTTTGAATGAGGAGACATTCTATAATTAATAATCAGTATAGTATATTTTCACCAATAAAAACTACTAGGTTAGGAATTACGGTAAGACTCTTATGCAGCAATCAACATTTTTTCAGTGCTCCTTGTCAGACAACAGAACGGCACAATCTCCAGCTTTTATATTTGTTTCTATTTCATTACTCTTTCTGTTGATGGAACCACTAGGCATGGCAATACTTTTGACCCTTTAGGGAATGCAAGAACTAAAATGATCTGATTGTGGATATTGATGAAAACTGAAACCCAAAGGGTGGACCACAAGCATGCAGGTTTTTCCATAGTTGAAGTCTGCCTCATTCAAAGTCTGGAGATCCTGTTACCAATCAATGATCCATGCCCCAGTGCTCTCTGTCTCTCTTCCTTTAAATATCTCCCACTCAAACATGGCCTCCAGCGGCTCTGACGACAAATATTGCGAGGGCTAAATGCTGACAGAATCTGTGACATCAGCGCTAATTTTAGGATGGAATCCCCCAAGTGGGCAAGTGTGCTGTACTGCTACTTTCACTTTCGGACCATTTTTCCTGTCTCCGCCGGCTCTATTATTTATTAACGCAGCATGCAACAGCATGTAGTCTTCGGTCAAGCAACTCAATAGTGCAGAGTTCGCTGCCAATATTGGGGAAAAAGTGGGCTTTGTATAGCTATTCTGAAAAAAACAGTGTGATATAGCTGACCTTGTACTAGACATGACATCGGCAAGGGTCGCGGGGGGTGCAAAGATTAGTAAACACTACCGAATGGTCAAGACTGCTACCAGTTGACCTTACTTTGTTTTAACTCAATGACTGCCAGCCCACCCCCTTAAAACAGAATCGATGTCTATTGCTATGAATGGCAACAAATGAAACAAAGTACCTTTGATAGTGAAGAAAAAGTTTTAAACAGATCAATAAAAGCTCATCACTGAACAGGAATGTTATTAAAAATGATGTGGACAAGGAGCCATTAAACTCGAAAAAAAAGGATTCCATGAGAACACGAAACTTTCACCGTAATAAAGTGAAGAGCCTTACTTTTCTAACCAGTGGTACAGAACAAAAATGCGCATTTCGTTGCTTCACAAGTGACAAGTATCGTGTAAACAAACTTCCATAAAAACAGCTAAAACCTCTGCCATGTAGCATGGCTCTCTCTCTCTACCCCTCTCAAGGTCAAGCGACAGTCTGCCTACCTCCACAGCAGCCTTGGCTCGCTCAAACTCCTCTTCTAGGGACTGATGTCTGGAGAGGAGGGCGCTGCCCCACCGCTGATCCTTGGTTAGACGAGCCTGTTACACAAGCACGTGCAAACGCACAATTCATAGCATATATTATGTACTATATGCAGAAACACAGTCCATTAATCATACATGTATAGCCCATTACTCACACGCAGGCACAAATTCAGCCAAAGGGAGACAGGCAGGGATCGTGTGCGGGGGTCAGCCTTGTCTGCTTTCTCAGGGACGAGTGAATATCTCCTCCTCAACAAAGCCCCTGACATGCTTAGCTCAATCACTCGTGTCAGCAGCCCAGCGGCCCAACCCTCATCCCCAACGCCGTGCTGTACTCAGCCAACCTCTCTCGGGTTCACCCCGTCCCGCCATCTGCTCTCGTGCACCTGCACGGTGCGATTGTACACCCCAAAATACGCTGACCGCCTCACAGGTCTCACTTCAAACATCTCATAGTTAAATCTAAAACCGAGCAGCTCAGCAAATTTGCAGTAATAGCTGCACATTAGCACAGCATAGGTTGAACGATTTCACGTTAAGAAGTGAGATTTATTGTAACGACTCTATGGAATGAAGATAGGGAAACATGAGGTCATCAAATCTATTTCAGACTCATGAATTAAAATGTCTATGTGGACTTAGCGTTGTCCCCTGGAATGGGTTACATAATCTCAGTGTGATGGATGGATGACAGTAATGTGCTGTTTTCATTTCATGTTTTTTTTCTATTTATACATCACGGTAGAGAAAATTCAGCCCAAAACCTGATAAAAGCCTCTTTACAAGCTAAGACAGAGCACGATAAAAAAAATAATCATTAGATTACGCTCACTATTAAAGATGTGAAGATACGAATAAGACCAATTCAGTGACTCACCTGTTTTTCATTCATCTTTTGGAAAAAAAGAATGGATCTCACACTGAGATAATTTTGCTTTAAAATTTGAACAAAGGACAGCACAGCACCCTAGTGGTTAGGACAAAAGCTTAAAAAATCTAAGGTTCGAATCTCATTCTCTGTTGTTCTATGTGCCTAGGACTGGTTGGAGACCAGTCCTGCATGTTTTGCCCAATCAAAATGGGATATGCTCTATTTCCCCCGGCACCCTAATAAGGATAAATTGCTGAAATGGATCGAAATAGAATAGAATGACATTGAATAGACACACATTTGCTAATGATTATACATGTATATAGTTTATACTAGTTGGATTTTGTCTACTTTTGGCATTTTGAAAAATGCATATTGAATTATTCTGTATTTTTGGTGGTATTTTCTATTTTATTCATCGATTTATTGTCTGCATTCTGAGGAGAAGTATTTGAGGGCAGAGAGACAAAATTCCAATGCATTTTAAGGAGATAGCATTCCTGGACAAAATCACTTTTTGACACCCAAAGAACTGTCCAATTGTTCTGTAGATTATTTTGCAAAATACACCCACAGTATTTTCACGCACGCTGTGTGTGTACTTTGGAGACTACACTATGAACTGTGCAACTCTTGAACGCAACTAATTTGGAGTACGGTGCTTGTTGAAACTCCCATCCATCTTGGACGGCTATCTTTAATACCAAATTAATCATTAATGGACGTGCTGAAAAGGTGACGTATGCTTAGCTAGCTCGATGAGATCAACACTAATGGGCTCAGAGTAAAACGGCTCAATAATTCATAGGCTATTAATCTAATAATGGCATCAGAAATAAGACCCCTTTGGCAGACCTGCACAGACATCCACCCAGCAAGAAAGCACTTGACATTTGGACCATGTAGCACCACAAGGAGCAATCTGGAATTCCCCAAAAGAGCCTTTCAGCATTAAGTTAAGCTGCTCATTTTGGAAATCAAATTTCATGAAATGGTGCCAGGCTATTTTTGCGGTGCAAATGTTGGAAGTCTTTCCATATGAAATGAAAGGATGCATAGGGAGGCTTACATGTCTTCCACTAATATACTGTCGGTTGAGCTGAAATGGAAGAATTGTAGGTGTTAGGTCAAATGATGGCGGAACAATCACACACAAACTTGAAGGGTTAACATGTAGTAATGGTTTGTTCCAGGGTCGTAATGTCAGTTAATAAATGTAATAATTGCAAGCAGGATCTCTTTTCAAGACTGATGACTTCAACAATAAAAATGATTGCTCCCAACAACATCACACTGAGGACTTACTTGAGACGCTAAAGCTGACTCTGGCTCCGCTTTGGTGTTTGCGTCCACACAATTCTTATTTGATGGCTCTAATTGGGTTTTACAGTCAATGGACCTAAAATAACACAGAAGTAGCTGAAATCAATTTTTACAATCCGATTTTTTGTCGTAGATCATTTACACTAGACATTTTAACATAGAATTCATCTACAACAAGACCATTTATGGTTATACTTTTAAATGTATAACTAGAATTAAATGTCACGAACAGCTTCAAGTCTAGAGTTCATAGATGTTGTAGATATGAACATTGCAGAACCTTTTGCATTAATGATCAGGCTTCTTTTAGTCCCCTTAAACATTGGGAAGTTTCTCTTACTCGTCCTTTACCCAACAGATGGAGAAACTGGTTTGCTCAGTGGAAGGTTAATGTGCAACTGGCAAAAGCAGAACTCACGGGTGTATTATGTGGAAGAGCTCCATTGTGAAATTAGCACTTGCGCTGTATTTTTCAGCAAAGTAAATGGATACTCTAAGAAAATAGGGCCCTTCAGCATACAGAAATTACACCATTATTTTCCAGGACAATGGTTACCATAGAAATTCATTCGAGGAGTTTTTGGATGAACGCCGTCTTTCCAATTTCCACTTTCTGTTACCATTTCGCTCGGGGTTGGGGTTCAAGTCTTCCCATTTATCCAAAGGTGAACCACTGATTGCTGAAAACAGAGGTAAGAATGAATAAAATCACTACTAAGCTGGTTGAATTTAGGATAGGAGGCAAGAAAAATATTTTAAAGTTGTTTTTAAAGTAAGTTAAATGGAAATTTGGACAGAAAAAACACTAAGAGTCTGAGATGTCAAACTAAGTGCAAAAAAAGGCAGTGCTCTAAAAATATCAACTACTGGCAGTTCAAAGATGTTTTTTCCTACAAATAGAAACAGGGATATACTTGATGCCATGAATTATTTACTTCACTGCTGTTAAATGAATTGCTTAATTAGTTCCTGGTGAGTTCTTCCTCACTATGTTTGCACAGCAACCATACCGGAGTCCAGTGACGCCCTCTCTGGTGTCCGCGTCCTCTGTTCTCTCTCCACCTGGATGAGCTCTGTTTCAGCAGTCTTTTTTCTTTGCGGGCTGCTCTGCTTTTCACGCCGGGACGGACGGGGACTCTTCCTGTCTTTGTTGTTTTTTTGCTCGCTTGGCTCACTGAGGTCCAGTAGATCCAATGTTGACGACAGAACTGCCAAACACAACATTTTTATTGGAACTTCCATGCTCAGTAAATCTGAATTTGTTTAGCTGTTTGATAATTTCCAAACTGGCTTCAATAGGGAATGCGATGCCCAGATGGAGCAGAAAGCACAAATTATTTCTCGTCTTCCCAGGATACTCAATTCCTGCCAATTGTAGACTTTAGATTGCAATATCTTGTATCTGGTTAATAAAAAGTGCTATTCTCATCTGAATATGTCAGATATCTTCTTATAAATACATACATTGCAAATTGTGAGCCAGCAGAAATAGCAACTTAAAGTCACGGCTTATGCTAATTAAAAAAAAACATCTTTAAAAGGATATGTAATGAAAACACTGAAATAAAAGAGCAAGCAGCATCTTAGCCACCATTAGAAACATTAACTTTATACTGGCATGAATTTATATATTTTGACCATGATAAAACTCACTGCAATGTATCAATTATTCAAGGAACAGATTTGAATGGTGGAAAAAAAACTTTTTTGTAAAAAAATACATGGATATTTATTTGTCTGTCGATGACTTCAGATGACAGCTTTTAGGTTGTCTAGGGAGAAAAATCTAGGTGAGTCAGCACCTAATAATATGGTGCTATTGTTTTGAAAGAAATCTAAATATATCTCAGGCCTACAACGAGGATTGTCGTTCTATTTAATTGACTTTCATGATACATTTTATGGCCTCAGGAAGGGAGGCCAATGGCTCTTGTGTGCAATTTCGTTTCTTTTCTTTGACATCCAAATTAACTACATTTTCTGACATCACGTCGCATAACATCACATATTTTTCAGTTGCAGAGTTTAATAATCAGAATTGCCAGTACCTGACATCGAAAAAAAGAAATAAAAATCAACACTATAATTGTTTTTTTTAAATGACGTTGACAATTTTCTGAATAGCAATATCCTACTGTTTTGCATCATCAGTTCCATTAGCATCCTGTAATTGCACTGTTTTTCTCTGATTGCCACTTGTATTTATTTAGGTGTACATTTTCATACAATGGGTGGTAACTATTAAAATTCACATTTGTAGAATCTCAAGGCAAGACCCCCACCCACCCCCTAGAGCTCAAAGCTGCAAAAGGATGACAAGATAATTGGCATGCTGCTGTTTCATGATAACCAGCTGAGAGGGTTTGTTGACTGAAATCTGGGTGTAATCAGAGCGTATGCTTGTCACCCGTGACTTACGCTATTTAGATGACATGCACAATTACAAATATTGGGGCGATGCACTCAAGGGAGGACATTGCCTGAAGAGAAGTTTGCATGAAAAAGAAACAAAGAGGTTCATTTCAAAGCGGGTTTTTCTTAATGTTTTGACACCCTGGAGAATGCCATTTAATGAGACTGGCAAAATGACAATGACTCAGACTGTGAGGTCTAATTTTTATATCAGCATTTTTGTCATGGTTCTTGGGTGGAGACCTGAGTGGATTGCCCCACTGGAGATCACATACTGTTGGTTTAAATGATGAAATGATGTCATCAGTTGTTAAACCACTACCGCATGTTGAAGATCAGTGTTGACAAGCGGGTGATGAGAACCTTCTCTGGCATTTACGAATTTTAGCTTGCATAGAGACACCAGTGGTGACGAACAACCACAGTCTTGAGGAGTTCTATTACAGTTATGCTCGTTCATTATCAGAGTGAAGCTCCATTACCAATATTCATTCATTCATTCATTTTCCAAACCGCTTATACTCAAGGGTTGTGGGGTGCGCTGGAACACAGGCCGGGGATACCCTGAATTGGAGAAGGACGACCATACCTAGGGCCAATTGAGTATGTTCAACCAGCCTACCATGAACGTGAGAAGAAACCAAAGTACGTGGCAAAAACAGGCCGAGGTGCTAACCACCCCTCCACCGAGGCAGCTCCATTACCAATATGTATTCCTCTATCTAACATAGTGCTTTTTTATTCTGCTTTATTTTTTATCTTGCATACTACACTTGAAATGTCTCTGGCAGTAAAAAAAAAATCTGTACAGCGATCCATTGGTGGATTTGCATATATTTGAACTTGTAATTAAAATTCTGCATTGATTTTCTTCGCTTGCTTACTCCTGCTCAACATTATTCACTGCTTCTTGAGTCCATCACATTGTGTGACAGGCTGACAAAGGATCACACCAAAATCCAGTTCACCAGAATGTATTTAAACTGTGGGAGGATCCTGCTTTTGCATAATAGGATGAATCCTAGGATGCATGAAAACGTTGCAGTTCTTTTTTGTTGATCAAAAAAGACTCGCAATCAATCAACTGTACACGTTGTGAGAACGATTGATATTAGTGACAAAAGAAAGTATGTTAGGTGTTTGAGAGAAGTAAGCAAAGTGTTTGCAGAACCACATCGGAGTGTCAATCTTTTGTACCTGCGGTGTTAGAGGTCACTGGCCGGGAAAGCCCATCACACTTCGTCTCGCAAAGAAAATCGTCAATGGATGGGCTCAGAAGCGGGCGACTCTCTTGTTGCTCACCCACCAGCTGAAAGCACAAAACCACAAAATAATTTTCAAGTTATAAAAACCGAATGTTCTATCCGGCAAGCATGAGAAGTCGTTGTTAGACAAGAACAGGTAAACAATGCATATTCAACTAGAAAAACAATAAGTAAAAGCAGCACTAACATAACAGCAATAATAATATAGTAAATACTAATGTATATATTTTTTCTTTTCTTTTTTGCCATCGACTTTAAAACTAATTATTTCAGAATTAGTGAACAACAACACATCATGAATTAACCAGTCTCTACTGTAAGCTTAATGAGCTTGTTTCAGATCTACTGGATGAGTCCCAAACAATAACAGAACATTGCTTATCTCTCTTCCCATACCATCCAAATGCAATTTTTTCTTTCCCCCATTGCAATACAGCAATCTTCTAGTGCAGCCGTAGAATGTTTCCCCATTCAATGCTGCCTTCTTAAAGTAAGGACCTTCAAGGCTGAATCAGTGAATCCTAATTTTGGAGCCAAGAGCCTATTGTGTCCTAGAGGAAAGGTAAGCGTCGGTGTCAGCTTGCGTGTTTGGCAGCAAGAAAACTTGACATTTGCGGTTGCCCTCAGGGCTGTATTTCAATGTGGAATTTTAATGTGTATTAAAATCCAAGCCATTTTAAATGATGCATAACACAGGGAATCTTGACGTCTGCTTGGGTTGGTGCACATTTGGTTTCGAGAGCCTGTGTTACTTGGCCAACAAAGTGAAAATGTAAATTTGAGAGAATGGATTATTATTGTGTTCCACATTAATTTTTTGGTGCTGCAAAAGAATGAGCCAGTGGAGGTAATTTCACTAAGCTGTTTTTGAGCATACACTCGATGTTGCGGTATAAGTGACTAAGGGCTTACTTACTATGCTTCTTGACTGATTGAAAGTTTGTTTGGATATGTTTGATTGATTAAGACTCCAGATTAATAATTGAATACTGACCTTTTACAGAGGCAATGAGTCTGGCTTAATTAATTTCATTAATGTTATCTTATGTTTCACAAACAAGCTACGTAACAATTAGTGGGGAGAAAAATGTGGTAGGCAAAGACACACAGACACATACACCAAGTTACACATTACAGACACATCCGTCAAATGACATCCTTCTGCCCTAGCGAGCACCGAGAATAGATGATTGGGTGCGATCCTGTCTCGATCTGTTCCCCGTCACGATAGTCTAGCCCTGAAATTGCGCCTTTGACTTTTTAAGGCCGTCTTAATAGAGGGCTCCAAGTCTCGTTTGCTTTGTTATTCTTTTCGTTCTTGGTGAGGAGACTAACTAGTCCTACATTATTTTGGAATGAATCCAAATTCAATTTGGTATACTCTATAGATGTATATGCATTTTTTTTGTTCTGTGGGCTTATTAATTATGCATCAATTAATTGCAGATTTATGGTAGCTCATGAATTCCCATTTAGTCTGTTGAGCTTGAGATATTCAGAAATAATTTTGTTAAAGACGGGCAAAAAAATTAGATTTCTTTGTACTATTTATTTTTTTGCTATTCATAATACAATTAAATGATAAAATAGGCACAGCGTACATTATAACTAGGGACATATGTTACTAAATGCCAATTTTCTTGTGCTAGCAAAAAAATCTGCTTGGCATCTGTAATAGTTCCTGCTAGCCTTTAAATCTGGACTACTTTTACAACACTTTTAATTTGGGTATATTAGGCCAAATTGATAGATGACATACAATCGGAGTCCATTGGAGTACCACAATTCTGCCTTGTAAGACCTATATCTCAGCCCTTTGAATAACTGGAAACCAGTTTACTCTTTGTACTCTACCACTCACTTAAAGTCAACTGGGATAGGATCCAGAAACCCACGTAAAAATGGATGATTTGATGTTATGGTTACCTTGAGCTACACCAGGCTTGTCATTGCTATCTGAAAATACCTGGAGGCATGTTTTTTTCATTCATTAGAGATCCCATGTATCGCTCTCGGCGCCACCTCGGGAAGGCAAAATAATATGAAGACATTCTGGATTGTTCAGAGAAATAATAATCCAACAAATACGTTCTAGGTGTCATTTTTCAAAGTGTCTACCTGTGATTAAAAAAAAAAGAAAACTGCACTGAGTGTTAGGGTGCAGGGAAAAATGTATCAACGATACAAACGCCGTTCGTAAATGCACACATTTACATTAGAAGTGTCAATGATAACAGGACACACATTAAAACTGTAAATGATAACAGGAGACACATTAGAAGTGTAAATGATAAGCAGAGACACATCCTCCGAGGAATATAAATTTTTGTTGTGGTTGCAAAATTGTTTTCTTGGTGACATGTAAGAGTTGCTTTCAACCAATAAAACTGGAACCATTTTTCACATCACCCTTTATTTTGGGTTAAAGTAGACCAGATTGATAGAAGACGCAGGACACGTTTCCTCCTTATTTTAGACTCCAGGAACGTAAAAATATCTGCGTACGCCAGTCTTTCTGCTGTCAGTCCCTCCGGAGTGATGTTTACAGTGTTATGACTGAGTGAAGGTCAGCCAAGTCAATCAAAAGACCTGCATGCAGCCATTTCCATCTTATCAATTTTTCAAAAGGTTTTTAGACAATATGAAGATGTAGACAGTTGACTGATGCTATAGGTTAAATTGTAACTCAGTCGGTTAAACCTTGATGCCAGATAAACTATAACGAGTGCCAACCGGACATAGAGCCAATTTTAGTGTGATTGGCTCTCACTTGGCGCTACCAGCAAGAATCTTGAGACCACTAGAACATGATCAGTTTTCTATGGTTGCGTACTGTGGTGTCACTAAATGTACAAAATATTCACAATTTTAAATGTTTAAAGTGGGCTCTGAATGTTTTGTTCCAGTTTATGAAAATTACCTTGCCATATTGTATAACATAGTCACCGCAAAATCCAGGTTATTACTATATTGTCAAATTTTAACACTTATAATAGCTGACAGATATTCATAAAATGGCTAATGCCGATTGAATATGGCAAAAGTCCGGTACAAAGACAGCAAAAACAAATTGTCTTTGAATTTCAAGCCTGGTTGATCCTGTAGATCTAGCTGTGAAATGTCATAAGCGAACTCAGGTTACATGATCTAAGACTATCCATACTTATTCACAATTTGATTAAGAACAGCATCTCAATGGGGAATATGAGAACACGTCTTCTCTGCCCCAAAACATCTGGAGAATATGGGAAATTGTTTGTCCATATTAAATCTGAGAAATTGTTTTGTGCAATAGTGGCTGTCAGGTAGCAGACAAACACTAATTAAAAGCCCTGTGCTAGCTCTACAGGGAGGTGAGCTTGCAACATTGAGGCATTTTTCTTTGTGCCTCCATGCAAAGCACCTCAACAATTTGTGCTTTAAGGGAAAAAAATCCTTTCATCTAGTAACTTATGTAATGGAAAACTTCTACTAATTGCGTCACTTGGGCTTCACTCAAGAGAGCCTTCAAAGATTGCTATCAGGGGAATTTTAGAAACTTGTCAGATCCTTCAAGGTGAGATTGGAATAGGTTATATAAAGGAACATTTTTAGAAAAGAATAAAGTTAGTGGTTCGAACCTGGGCTCCTTTTACAGACAGTTTCATTCAGTTCTTTCACCTTCAGTTTGTATTGAATAATTTGGTCTTTGCTTGGTACGGATAAAGTAATTTCATTCCGAGTGAATTGTAGTCACTCCCAAGTGTTCTATCACAACTACATATATGTACATATATTTTACTTGAGGTTTTTGCAACCAACATTAGAAACAATAGTTTGGATTGAAATTGTTTGGATTGTTTTTTACCTAGGTCTACAATGTCTTGTGTGTCTTGTGTCTGTCTTGCTACTGCAACCAAGAAATTTCCCGAATACGGGATAAAATAAAGTTCTAATCTAATCTAAAACATTGGTAACATATCTCAGACCACCTGTTGCGGTGACCTTTTTAGATGTCTGTCAATCTACTTCATAGATTATTGATATATCATAGGCAGACCAAACAACTCAAACATTCTTCTAAACTTGTAAAATTGAGGATTTCTTTACATTCGAGGTTGAATTTATTTTGCAAGTCACAATTTTCCTGGCAAACAGGCAGTTTTTTTTATGAGGCGTAAAGACAGATGTTGTCATGCAGTATTTTTACTCATGGGAATGAGAGTGTTTTTATAACCCCTTCCCAAGTGTGTGTTTCTTTCATCCAAGTGAAGGCTTTCTGGGAGGTTATGTTCGGGACACTCACCCCTGAGTCAGTACAATCAAGTGAGATCTGCGGAGTAATGCGCTCTACAAATAAACTTGACTTGACCTGATGTGTGGTTTGAGGATCTTGAGCCTGTCACTTAGCCTCTGTCACTTGCCAAGTGACACCAAGTTAAGACGCAGTACACCTTAAAAATGTATGCTAAAGAGATGTATACTATATATATTTTGGACATTGGACAAAAAAAGATGTTGCATGCGATTTCTTGTGTCAACTTAAAAACGATTCAATCTATAGTCAACACAAGCTTTACACAGCATAGATGTTATTGACAAGTAGGTCAAATTGGAATGAATTAAAGTTGAATTTAGCGCTGAATTGATTTATCAATAAGGATTTCAAGAAGTTTCTTTTTTTACACTCTAAGCTAATATCAAATACAAACAACCAAATTGTTTTTCTTTCTTCCCATGGTTCAAGCATAAATTATTAAGCAACTGCTCTCTGAAACAAAATACTGTCTTAAAACAGCTGCTTCCATCAGAGTGTACTACACTGAAAACAGACTTTCATACACTCACTCTTAAAATACTCAGAAATACTGCATTTGAAACTTTTGGTTAAAAAATGAAACACTAAATAAATAAAAGACATAAAATAATTTGGCAACAACAACCCCTGTCACCGATAGCTGTCTTGGTATTGACTAACATCTGAATGCAAAACTAAAAACAAAAATCTCCTCCACTTAATTGATAAAGACATTCGGTAGACCTAAAATATTTTAACATCAAGCATATGTATGTTCACATATTTGAGGAACATATAGTTGAAAAAAAAAATTCTTTCCTCCGCCGTAACAGTACTGATATTGTAATCTAAAATATCATAAATATGGTGTTGTGCATTTTCAATCTGCTGTCCAAACTATTCACAATAAACGGGAATACGGAGCCTCAGGTATAAATGGTTGCGTGACAGCTTGTCAAACAAGACATTGGATCAGTTGAATAAAAAACATGTTGCAGGCTATAGAATCAGATGGGAATGCTAGATGACATAAAGAAGCACATGCATTTGTTTTATCCAAACGCAGTCAGGCAGCAAAGAAGCACAATACGGAGCTTAATCGGTACAGGTGTACTGTATGTGTGTGTCATTAGAAAATACTTTTTGATGTACTGCTTATGAGGTGTTAAAACTTAATGAGGAGGTTTATCAGATTTGATTAGTGAGATGAAATGCGCATTGAACCTTTTGGTAATCCCTTCTGGAAACACACTAATAGGATAAATATTGATGTGCAGGGCTACAACATCAGGTTTTGCATTGTAATGAAAAGAGTGATAATCATTGTGTTGGGTTTCTACTTTTCTGATTAAAGATGTCAGAAATAACTCCTCTACAATTAAATTAAAAAAACACCAGCATTTTTCCTTTGCTGAAAAAGTAATGCAGTTGATATTCAAATGTGTGAACTGTTACAGTTTTACCAAACTTTGTGCTTATTTTTTAAAATTCAATTGGTGTTATAATCAACTGACTAAATTACAATTCCCTTAGCATCAATTGTAACAAATTGAAAGTCATTTAACCTCGAGTACATGAAAGTGAATCCTAGACTTAACCCTATAGCCAAAGTTGTTATTAAGTGTGCAACAGCACATCTTTAATCAACAATAAATGTCTTAAGTAAGTGTATCATTAGTATTATAAATAATGATGCACAATGGTATTTGATTCCACTCCATCCCAATACAGAAACCTCTGTATTTACAACTGTCACAACATAATAACAAAGTTTTGTTATTGCATCTGCACAACCAGCATAGGAGGACAGCTTGGAGGCAGCACATGTTCTGAAATGGTTCTGCCCACCTTGTTAGTCACCGTGAGGAGGGGCTTCCCTTCAGATGACGCCTTACTTGGTATCTCCTTCAGGACCATGGCAACAGTCTTATCTGCAGCCCTAGAGTCTTTGCCCTACAACAGTGAAATCAACAATGACTTGTGTCAGGACAGTTCAGTGACAACTCAATACTTTGCCTCTTATCCAGGGTGCCTTACATACAAGACTTTATCTTATGATGATGGAAAAACTACAGTAATGTGAGTCTCTCCACGGTTACAAAACATCCACAAGACTATGACGATGAAAAGTCACTACACAATGTGTTGGGTTAAGACTTTGATAAGCATGATTATCCACAACGGTACTTATCGTCACTATGATGGTGGATTGACGCATTGAGATTTTACATTGATAAATGGGCTTCAGTTGTTGTGTGTGCGCGGAATGTCGACCACCACTTAACGTAATGATATACCTCCATGTTTACACATCTGCTTATAGCCAGCAATGCACCACATCAGAGGAAAGTGGTGCAGCAAAAGGGGTAAACAGCTAATATTCATTATGAACTTTCTTGTACTACTACATTAGAATGCATATAAAAATATTAATTTTCTGATAATAATTATTGGCTAAACAATGAATCTTTTTCAGTACAGTGACTTTTTGGTCTATAGTGAAAGGAATATTTAAAAAAAAACGTGTTGGAACGGGTAGGAATCAAGATTGGCCCAAGTAAAACATAATAGTTGTGCATAAATAAAAGTTGTGAAGAAGGAAGAAAGAAAGTGAAGGTGGAAGACTTTACATATTTGGGGTCATTAGGCCAGAGTAACGATGAGAATGGTAAGCAGGTGAAGAAAAGGATCCAAGCAAGGTGAAAAGGCTAGAGGAAGGTGTCACAGGGTTTATGTGACACAAGAATTTCTGCTAGAACAAAAGGCAAAGTTTATACGACAGTGGTGAGGTCAGCCCTGATATACAGTTTAGAGACAATGACAATAAAAGGAAAGAGAACATCAAGCTGGAGGAATTTACAATATTAAGTGGGGAGAGCAGGTTGGATAAGATCAGAAATGAATTCACCAGAGCAACAGTGAGAGAGAGAGAGCAGACTTCGATGATTTGAGCCCATCCAGAGAGAGATGGTGAGTATATTGGTAAAGTATTACAAAAGGAGCTACATGTAAAAAGATCAATCCGCAATTGGTGTTAGTGTTAGGGAGGAGGATGCAAAAAAGACTGACGTGGAAAAGAATGACACGCTGTGATGACCCTTAATGGGACAAGCCAAGAGGAAGAAGAGAAGAAGACACTAACAAACCATAATTCGTAAGGTAGCACTCCTGCTTCATAATTGAAATGTGATACAATGAAAGTAAAAACTGAAATGAAATATGAAAAAAAAATCATTACAAGGAAGAGGTTTCCTCAAATATGTTCATACAATTTTTTTTTAGCAGCAGACCATTGTACAAACTGTTGGATTTAGAATTCAGGAGGGACTAATGGATTAATGGCATTTCGATTCATTTCATGGGGAAAGACAATTTAAGGTAACTGCTTTGACTTACCAGTGTTGTCCCATAACAAATTAAAATGTGTATCTCAAGGTAACACTGAAGTTGGAAACAGACTGTTTGAATTTGGAGGCCCCGCTTTAGTGCCTTTAATAAAGAATGGAATGGAATAGCTTTATTTGTCATTGTAACAAGTACAACGAAATTGTGTTCCAAACTAAGCAATCTTTTCTCGCGAATGACGTGTCGCCAAGGCCACCTTGAATAACTGTAGGGATTTCAAATGTAACAGGCTGTTTATTTCCTTCTACTTCATCTCCACTTTTTGATCGCTGTACCGCAGGTGTTCCTTGACTTTGATTTTGCCCACAGCCAAGAGCTGCTTATTGGCACTGTAGCACTCAGACTCACAGATGTTCAGAGGAAACACAGGCCATTAAATTTGTTCACCAGGCAGGGACAAAGCCTCTATTTGAAGTGTTTTTTTTGCCCTAATGGCTCCTAAATGTGGATCATTTAAAAAAAAAACATCAACCTAATGCTGACTCGCCAAATATATGAATTATTTTCTTCTACATCTGCGACAGATCCAATCATTTAATAGTATTGTCTAAACGTTTGTTTGACATATTTAATTGTGACCTCTTTTTTATGTGTGGCCTGATGTCTATTCATTGCTTCTCTGGCATTTCCCAGCGCAGCAATAATCCTTTCCCACAAAATATGTTATGCTTAGAGTCTTGAAATGAACTCTTTAACACTGTTCAATTGCCAATACGGACCACTGATTGCTTCTCTGGACATTTCACATTAAAAATGCACTAAAGTAACTTTCCAAAATTGGAGTGTGCCCCAGTAAAAGTAAGTCTTCAGTCTAGTTTCTTATTTGCAAGTGAATTGGTTCTGCAAATGATATTATTTTTGGAAATTGGTCAAAGAGTGATATCACACTGTGTCTTATTATGCAAGTACCTGTCCTCTTGGTTCTTTCTGCATACCCACTAGAACAGAACACTAGGCATACTCGTCTCGAATTGAGCTGACCACTTCCTGGTTCATAAATGAACCGTATCAAGAATAAATCAATAAACAATGCAGTATTTAAAACTATACATGTGCATTTTGTTTGCTTTAGTAAAATACTTAAGACAGATGACTAGTTTTTCTTTGTAATTTTTTTCCCTTTTTCCCACCGTGACTTCCGCAACCAGCAGCTGCCGTTTTCTGCCGGCCAAGAGACACTTTGCTCAGTTTACTTGCGAACAGGAAAGTGTGGAGTGGATATTTCTATATAAATGTGAAACAGTAAAGCTTACTGTCATTGAAGAAAGATTGTAGTCTCTGCAATTTGTCAAAGTCACCACACGCATTGCCAATTACCACAAGCTCCCTATCAACACCAACCATCCATGTTTTTGGAATTTGGGAGGAAACTGGAGAACCTGGAGAAAACCCACACAGGCCCGGGAAGAACATGGAAATTCGCTACAGGAGGACCGACCTGGATTCTAACCTAGCACCCTAGAACTGTGAGGTCAATGCGCTAACCACTCATCTGCCGGGCCCCGGGAGTTCAAATGTAAATAATATATATTCAAGTCAACTGCATATTTATAAGAATTCAACTTTTAGAAAAATCCAAGCCTAGATGGGCCACTTTAATAACTTAAAAAAACCTTACCCTTTGGAAGAAAAGAACAAAGAGGTACTCCATGTAAACGGATTTAAGATGTACTCATTTAGATAGTTGCAGGTCAAATAAAAGCCAACTGGTATACATTAACCGAATATAGTACATTACCTAGTAGGCATGTTGTCAGACTGTTATGGTGTTTTTGTGATCTTTACAATAACCTGAGGTGCCCCCATGAAGGATGCAGGCTTATCCAGTGAGAAGGGATTAGTTTGCCCTTTATCACGTAAGGCTGAAATCTTGTCCCTGGTGTATTACTTTCACTTCTTCCTTTAGCCTATTTAAAAGAAAGAACAGATGGCAACAACTTTGCTACTGCCCAAAATATCAACAATAACGTCTTGGACTGCTTGAGCTCTAATAACGATTCGGCATTTTATTCTTTATAAGTCGAACCATGCCAGCCCAGCCAATCACAGTCAATAAAGAACAGTTATTTAAAAATAAAGTCAGGTCAAGGTATATGAATCACCACGGGCCAACTCACTTACTGTACACTCATTGACTAAATGTAGTATATTTAGTAAACATTGGGTTCAGACATGGGGGCTCACTGCTGTCAACTAGTGGACGGGTATAGATTGCAGCCACCTCTTGTTTATTTCCACCAAAAACACACATCTAAAGTTCGAGTCAGATGGAATTTGAATCGATGCGAGAAACATGTAATGTAATATCGAGATATATATAGCAACATCGACCTTTTACTAAACACCTTTACGATTTAGTCAATACAGAGAAATCATCTGAGACATTAATATATCTTTTAAGTGTTGTATTTCAAGTCAAAGTCCAATATACTACATTCCTATACCTTAGTTACGGTCCGTTAAAATTTCTGTGAGAGAAATCTCATTGACTTTGACGTGTGTAAAGGTTATATCTTTTGGGCTCCTCATCGTGATTTATTAATGCAACCTCGGCGAGCCACAGTCAGGCGCAGCTGCAGTTTTCTGCTCGCTGTGTATGTGCGTAAAGTATTTATATACCGTACGTTCTCTGTGATCAATGTCCCATCTGTGCAGAAGCTTTCCTGCCACTGTTTGTGACCTCACTCTCTCAAATCAAGAGCAAAAGCAGGAGGTGAGGGTCGAGACATCTGCCATACACTGCATTATACCAGCTTTGGATGTGGTTTGTTTGTAAACATGCTGACACGATTTCATGAACATCCTCTGTGATATTTTTAAATTCCATGCACACGTTCATGCTGTGAAATTCTTTCCACCCATTCTAATTATTTGAATACAGCAGCATCGCCTTAGAGTTCAATTCGAGTGGGTGGTCAAAGCAGAACAAATGACATTTGCAACCTAAATACTATGTCTAATTTGTTTCATTGAATGGTTTCCGACAGAGCCTTCTTTTTTTTTTTATTTTGCAGAATCTGTCTTATGTTTGAGACTTTTAAAAACACTAACACTCTCCCGTTTTTTTTTTCAATTTCTAATTATAGCGCCTTTTTTAATCAGTCAGAATTCAAATTATTTTTTAGCTGTGGTGATCTGTGCACATTAATATTTTCAATAAACAGTATCTTATATAGTCATATAGTTTTTTTCATTTCTATTTTTGCCATGTTGTTAGATAAATATTGATTCTGAACTGCTCCAGGTAATAAAAGTAACACAGCTACTTTCTATCTTAATGCATTTTTGCATTGAATTCGTGGCTTCACTTACTGTTACAGTGGTAGAAAGAGGTTTCTCACTATGTGAGTTCTATAAAGTATTCCAATTGACTTCCAGTAGGGCTTCAAGATAAGCTGTTGTGATATTTATGAATGTTGTGTTAATTTTATTGCTGCCATTTCATCTCCACTAAAAGCACTAATGAGATGTTTTTTTCCTTCCTCCTTGTGACATTCCCCGCCACTGTTTATTGCCTCTCATGAACTTGATGGGGATTGCGGCCCCTAATGAATACAGAATATTAGTGGCACGCGTAATGTGGAAGTGAAAATTGCACCCTGATCTGGTGTAAAGTAATACAATGATGTGTCGCTGCATTTGCATCTTTACTCATACATCATTGTCACAAAGGGATGACCATTTTCAGGAGTTACTTCTTGGCACATCATGGCAAATAACAATTATCTTTTGTACCAGCCTACTGTAATTGCTCACTAAACTAGGCATGTGCATTTACCACTTCAGAATAGCAATAATTGGGCGGCAAGAGAACCGGTCAAATTATTCACGATTGCACCTGTTTGTGTGTTGACACAAGATTCTTTTGTACTTAAAGCACAAATGACCCGATTTCCATGTAACAATGTTGTATTGTTTCATTGTGATCATTCCATCTGTGCCCATAATTGCAAGCATGAGTTCACTGCTCTTCTCTAATCAGTTCCTTCTCAATCTTATTTAATTTGGAACAAAAACGCAACTCAGGCCACTGAACTCATTAGAGACTTCCGAGGTGGCAGAAAAGTAAACTCGTCTTTCTTGTGCATTGATTATGTATTAACCCCAGGGGAATGTTAATAAAATATGAACCACAATGTAAAATGTCCATTCTATTTTATATTTGGCAGTTACTGTTAGCAAATTAAACTAGATAATTCACATAGCATTGGATATTGCTCTTTCACGTTTAGCGTTTTCTAGGATTCATTGACGTAAAACTGCTTTGGATTTGAATTAAAAATAACAATTAATATTTTATTTTAAAAATATCGCCTACCGGCTTTAAAAGCTAACGACTTGCTACTCATGAAGCATGTACGAGTAACTCATCAAATAATAAATCCCTACCACTGTATCTGATGACCTGGTAATTAAAAATAAATTAAATGACAGTCACAGCAGTGAGCTTAATGAGGATGTCACATTAATAAATCCATAAATAAAAGCTAATCGGCTTTCTCGCTAGGTTTTAATTCTCTTTTTCTTTTTTTCAACCTCCCTCCTGGGTTACATGCAAGTGAATCATTCCTCCCATAAATTGCTTGGACCTCGGTACTCTACTTTATCTGCAGGTGACCAGCGTGTTTGTCTTTCGGGCTTTCTTGTCGTAGTCCAACAAACACATGGTTTCAAACCTTTAAATAATCATAGGTTTGGTAAATACATGCAATGTATATATACATAGAATGCGAAAATTATGCTGCTTATCTTTTTATTCAGCCCACATTCTTTAAACAAAGTATAATCAAGCACATTTTCATCCTCCACACAAGCTCTAACTACCTCATATTAGATTAAGAAGTGGGAAAAAACTTCAATTACTTGCTATATTTCAGCACCATGCACCAGAACAGTTTTCAATTTGGATAGATGGCGACAAAGGGTCTCATGTGGTGTTCAAGCTGCTGCACAGTGGGACAGCAGGCCAAATACGTACAAACAGATATCAGGAAAAGAAAAATGGCCTGAAATTCTAATTGTGTATGTGAAAGTAAATGACAAATCTGATTTAATAGCGCTGTTGCCATTGTCGTCATCTACGTAATTTGTTTGTATATGATATTTACATAATATCACTTAAACGGCAGGGCCCTTGAATCAAAAGAATTTCGGGCAAATTTGTAATTTATTAGCAAATTTGATATCATTGTCCAGAGAATCAATGTCACATTATCATGAAATTGATATTTACACATGTAGTTTTCACTAATCAATTCCTAATAACAGTTAATATTTGAATGTAACCTTGCGACATTATTATGTAACAATCAACATAAGGTGCAAACTAGTGTACTTGTGAAAAAGGTCATAAGATTGTAGGACAATTATAAGAATCTAACGAACATAATATGAGTACCACACAGTAGGGTGAGATCTACCGCTGCAGGATACGGAAGAATGTTACAGATAAGGAACCTTTCGACCTTGATGTTCATGTTACAGTACGTCGAAAATCCCTTTGATGGCCCTGTCATACTGTACGATAAAAGGCGAAACACAGGTCGCTTCTCATTAAACATTAACATAGGATCACAGAGCGTGTAAAAAGCATGTCAGTTTCAACTTGTACTGGATACACACAAACACATCTACCTTCTAGCTTCCTACACCAAGTCATGTATGTTCACTCATAAATATGGATGTAGTGGATAGTATATCCAGTGGCTGAAAACAATTGGACTACTGACAGGAAGTGTAGACATCAATGTGGGATGTAGCCCAGAGTTTTAAACACAATATTGGCCCCTCCCACTTGTGTTACCCCTAAAACATAGCTTTTGTCTAACGAGTATTTCATTAATGAGGTTGTGATTTGGCAAGATTTTGCTGATGTTTCCACTATGCTTACTTTCCCAATTTCCAGTGCATAATTTACTTCTAAATACGACTGTGTATTTTTGGGTATTCTAGGTTAGGAAATAAAAGGGCACTGAAAAATTAATCCGATTCAA
Organism: Stigmatopora argus; assembly: GCF_051989625.1. Classification (NCBI taxonomy): domain Eukaryota; kingdom Metazoa; phylum Chordata; class Actinopteri; order Syngnathiformes; family Syngnathidae; genus Stigmatopora; species Stigmatopora argus. Next base: position 8,539,518 of record NC_135394.1, read on the forward strand.
CCAGTCAGTTAAGTGTCCATTATGTCACTACTGATGTCAGATTCGAGTGCTGTACTTTTAATTAGAGTAAGAGAAACATCTGTTTATGCAAAAAGAGTCCATATGGCTGTAATTTGCGTGTTGGAGTTGCATTTGTTGGTGTGCGTGTCACTCATTTTCGAGGCATGCATTAGGGACATAATGTCCACCAGTATGAGGAGAGCGTCAACAAGGTCTCGCAGCCTCTCAAAGGGTCGTATGTCGCCCTATGCGGCAAGTGATGCTCTTTCAACAACCTCTCCTCTCGCCTCGCAAGCTGTGTGGAACCTCTTGAGACTTCTGCACTATTAGGTAACAGGGCACCAAATCATAGCCCGCTTTTCCTGCTGATTTTCCTTTTCCCTTCTGCTTTTTCTAAATTCAATTGTAGCTGTGGAAAGGGTGTCAGACTAAAGATGAACAAATAAATTATCCTAAGAGAGAAATTTAGCAGTATGTTTTTCGGAATTATCGTAGGTTAAGTAAGTAAGGGACTTTTGCGTGGTGCTTCTGGAACAACTTTAAATAACCAAATTAAAATACCAATGTATAAAGTTCAATGCTGAACTCTGTAGTCCAGTTGGCTTCCTTTTTACGTGACCACCACATTTGCAGGAACATAACAACAGAAAGGGAAGATTTGCTTAACTAAAATCACTGAAAGGAATATAGATTTTTGTATTTGAAGTGATATTCAAGAACAATAGAAAAGTATCCTTAAATTAAAGCTTTGAACAAATATTTTGGAGTGCCTTCTGGATGGTAACACATTCAGCTTTTACAGTGGAAATATCGTGTGGCATAACAGTTTCTGCTATCAATATTTCATAAGCCACCGTGGTCGACTGAAAAACCCCCTCTGTGTTAAAATATTATATTTTGGGATTAGGTGATAGGGAAGTAGTTAGATGCTGGCATCAGATGGTTTAAAAACTTTTCAAAGACAATTTCTACTTCTTTATGTTAGCATCATTATGGATTTGATGTTATCATTGACAACTGTGCTTTATAAGACGTCATTTTCCCTAATGATGTTCATTCATTCATCTTCTGAAGTGCTTATCCAAACAAGGTTCAATTTGGGATGTGGGAGGAAACCAGAGTACCTGGAGAAAACCCACACAAGCACGGGGAGGCCATGCAAACTCCACACCAGTGAGGATCCACCTGGGATCAAACCCTTAACCCCAGAACTATGGGGTCGACGCGCTAACATTCGTCCACCGGGCCACCCCCTAATGACGTATTGTGCGTAAATCAAATCTCCATTTGCCTTTCTCGCTGAGAGCTTTCACACTGGTAGAATAAGGGTGACTTTTAAGAGCTTAAAGGGGCTCGGCACAGAGGGAAGGAAAGTCAAGAAAATGAGCCAAGGATTGCCACTAACAGAGGCCGAATTCTCTCTTGGCTTCCACTTTAGCCACCTTCCTCTTTGATAACTCCTCATCTCTTGACAGAACAAAAGCTGTCTAGTGGCTCCGGTGGCCAATTTTCTCTTTGGCCATTACCTTCCCATTAGGGAAAACTATGGCAAGCAAGGACACCAAGGCCCTCTTGCAGAGCCAGCCCGAGTCATTACTTTCACTATAGCTGTGTTGCTCGCATCTTGGCCGGCAGTCACTAATGATGAGGGATGGCAGCAAAAGCAAGAAGATCTCTTCTGAGCACGAAGCGAGTATAACCTGATTACTAGCGACTCGCTCTGAAAATGGCATTACATTTTCACTCTCCTTTCTCACTCCCAGCTTCCCGCTGGTGTCCTCCATAGAGGAGGCCGTCATCTTCTCTAGATGAGTTTATCATTGTGCTTGGTAAGCAACCGTGGCAAATTGCGGCTTCCTTACTCCTCGTGCGTTGCTACTCTCGTTTTGATTTAAATCACCCACTCGCACCGAGGGATGTGGATCTAACCTCCTTTCAATTATGAAAACATTAGCCCCAGTGTGCCAGCGGGGATTATAACTGAGAAGTGGACAGCACTAACCATTTAAAACACCAGGCCTTATTATGCAACTTTGGATCCGAGACCTCGTCTCAAACCGTCAAAGCAATCTTTTGGGTGAGCTGACTTCAAGCAGAAAATATGCCTTTTATCATTTGGATACATAACTCAAATTCACTCCAATATTTCTGTGTTTGCTCAGTCCCATGTGCCCTATGTTACAAAATTAGAATGGGAGCTATTTATGGCAGGAAAGAAGAACAGATAAAAAAAAAACTGATTGAATCTTGTAGACATCAAGAACTTCCACTGACGTTTTTATTTTTCTATGTCTTGATTTATATAGCTAGACATCTACCATTGGAATTTGTAAGACATCTATTGGCCTGGAGCTTGAGTGCATTCGGCCAAGGATTTTATGACAGATTACCATTAAAGTAATCCCCATTCTTTATTTTAGTGCCTGTCATAAGAAACTACTAATTTAGTGCAGGAAAGGTACACATGCACACACACTAGGTAATCATGTTCTAAGACACCAGCCCATGAGTCTTTTTTTTCCTTGGGTGACTCTGGCCAATTAAAAGCTTTGGAAGTGTCAGCAGCAGGGATGCAGACTATTAGGAGGAAGAAATAGGAGCAGGATGAGGACGAGTGCTGCCAAGTCACTATGAGCAAGCATCAGAGTGAATCTCTAAGCATTAGATCCACACGATGGCCAAAGGAGTATGAAAAATACAACACAGTAGTTTATTAGAATGTATCATGCACAGACTGCATCTTCTTACTCCAAAAATGGAAAAAAGACCCAGTGTGGAAGAACTGATAGAATTTTTGGGGAGAAGAGCATGACATTTTTGCGAAACCAAGAGAGACCACAATCAACTCAAAATGGCAAATTCTGACATCCTCTGTTTGATGTCCTGTTTTGCTCAAACAGTTATACTTCCTTCATGACACAACTTAATATTCATCTTCAGCATCTTCCACCACAACACCTCGCTCATCTCTTGAAAATATTTCCGGCGAAAAGTCTAGTATTACAATATTGATTTGTGATCGGATTACAATGTTGCATTCAAATCCACCATGGAATTGTAGTTATCTGCTCAGTTAGTGGCTCTTCACCTCAAGTTACATCACATTTCCAGGAAGCATTTCGCATACACCTTTGCAATAATTACTTTTTCCTCAGGGATGTTGGTTGTTATTCAGATATATAGCACTTGTTGGGTGTAAAAATGAGTCTGGAGGAACACATTAAAGGCTAGATATGGCCAAAAAGAACAAAAATGTATAGACCACATGTGTTATATATACTACAACGGCATTACAAAATAGCCAGAAACAGCAGAAGCGATAGTGAACACCACCAGTAAGAGAAAGCTCTGGCAGCCGTTGCAGGAGAGTAATATAGCAAAATAGAATAAGAGGATAATGTCTGCACAATGGTAATATTATACATTATTGGATGTGCGCCCTCCCTTAAGATATTGCCAGAGTATTTGATCAAGACTTCGCATCAGCAAATCCTCAAAATTGAGTGACTCAGATTCGAGGGCAAAAATATGTGATAGAGGAATCCTTAATCTAACCGGGACTTTACAGCTCATGCACGAGCTCGGCGCACCTTTGATGCCAGAAAGGCGACATTCCAAACCTCAAAAGCCAGGTGGTTAAGACCGACCGCCAAGGTCGTCAGCTTTGGACGCATTTTGCGTTGACTGTCGACTCTTCCTCCATGGGATTGTCACAGCCAGCCTCTTGTTCAACAGTCGTTTCCTGAGGGGGATCGAGGTCCCTGACTAAAGAGATGGACCACTAGCGAGGGCTTATTGCTTGAGGATTGTCTCCCGTGCTGAGAGAGGAAATTAACACTCTCTCCCGATTCATTTACATGTCGGAAAGGGACTGGAGGGTGTGAAACTTTTGGCAAAAGCAATTACAGTGGAACCTCCAAATTTAAACGGAGGTCAAGCTACTATCATAGCCTCTGAGAACCCTGGTCATCGAGTGTACAAAGATTTCTTCATGTGCATGTTCCTTTTTTTTCCGTTGGATTTATTTCTACTACCTACCAAAATATTTATAGAATGGTGGTTGTTTGTTGTATGTCTTTTATGACCATTGGTAATTTTTATCAAGGTTGGCCAAGTGTTAACATCCAGATTAGATTTTTTTCCCTCAATAGTTTTTTGATTTAAAAGATTGAGTCATAATGGTCAAATATTGGACTTTAAGTAAATGCACTCAAATTAGTAGCAGTTCTAAAAGGCATTTTGTATTAAAAAAATGTCTGGAAACATACCAACTAAAGTGCTTTCTGCCATCAAGGAGATAGTGCCAGGAAGCATTTTGGACTTTCAGTACACTCACAGGCCCAAGTGGTTAAGTAAGTATACGGATTGGCAGCCTTCGGTCTTAACACAAGCTTTCTAACAAATTTAAAGCCCAGCAGATTTCACGAGTTCAAAGACATATAACAATCTTTACTTTTTGATGGCTTATGTAAAGTGTAAGTACAGATATTTGGGTTAAAAAAACAATGTTTCAACTTTCTAAAGTAAATGGTAAAATTTTGAATGAGACAATAGACCAGGGGTCATGAATCTTTTTTGTCTGATACAGCAGAAAATACACATTATATGTAAAAGGGTTGAAAAAAAGAGTGAGTTTTAAATTAGGCTTTTGTTTTCCAAGCTACGCAGAACTTCCCGCTTCGGATATGGAGAAGTTGCATTATCAAACTAAATTTCTTGGACTGTTGGGAGGCAAGTTTGTTTTCAAAAACTACCTGAGAGAACTATTAATAAATGTGTCGTGTTGTGTAAACTACAAAAAGCAATTTGCATTCTACCGCAGCACTTTAACTCTACACTGCTATCTTAAAGCAAAGTATGTATTTGCGAGCTAATATCGCGAGCAGTCCCCCATGCATTCCCAGTAGTTGGCAAACTAAACAACTAAATGGAATAACCGGCTTCATTAGCAGAAATAGTAAATGCATACCCTAAATTTGAGCAAACTCACTCGCAAAGTGAATTGGTCGGGGGGCTGTCGGGCAATATTGTAATGTGATCTGACTTTTTTGCAAAAAGACAATAACAAGCAATTCAACAACTCTATGGAAAAGAATTAAATAAATATTGGATGCATTGCAGAAAGTGCAATTTGTCCTCTGGTACTGTTGTGAAGAAAAAGGTAGTGGAATAGCACAGTTTTGTTTCGTAACAGTCTTTTCAGTTTTAGCCGGGTATATTTTCATATATTCTTTTTAGCATTTTTTTACTGTTTTGTTAGAAAAAACTATGATTAAATATGTTTAGTAAATGTTGACAGATATTCATGTGTGGGTATGTTTGTTTCCATCAATAACCGAAATCGATTTAAGATAAAAAAATCTAAAACTTGGGAGAAAAAAGTTAAGATAAAAAAATGGGATTAATCCACATGATTATATTACAAAGTCACAAATTAATTATATTTAAAAAAGTTTTAGCATCTATATGTACACAGACGCACAAACCTACAGCTGAAACTTGAGGTCTAAAAACGGATGCAAAAACACTATTTATTGACATTGGTTAACTTATTACCTTTTTGTTAAATGCCACAATAATGACAAAAAAATCATTGGTTTGGATGCTCCTCATAACAAACAACATGCAAGTTAATTGATGGATCTGGGTGGTTAAATTGAGCTCATTACCATTTGTCCTGAACGTATTTATTCAGCAAAATCCCCTAATAGAATGCATACTTCGAAACGTCACTTTCCTAGGGGACCATTAAGGGGCAATTATGCACTTAGGAAATTATTTGTACTTGCTGATGTTAAAAAGATTTTACAAGCTCTGCAAAACCAGTCAAAGCAAGTGTTTAAGCTGATCCGCAACACCTACATTTGCTGATGCATACATTTTCTCACACACAAAGTTGATGTAAAGCATGAAGTGACAATGTGAATGTGCTTTTCCAAAGCAATTTTGCATCCCAAGTGTGATTCCAAAATGGTCTGTGATTGTTATATTATTTAATACCTTAGCTCAAACTATTTTTCCCTCTGATGATAAGTTTCTTCTTTGGGTGCGTCTCTTTTTGCCAGTTTACCCACAACAGATAAGTCAATGCAAGGCTAAAGATAGACATGTCAATCAGGGCAGGTCGTCACGATAAAAGCGGATGATGCATCTGCGCTGCTTTACAACTGATGAAAAGGATACGTATGCATGCACCTAGCCTATTTTTGTTTGGATTATAATTATAATGTAAAGTTCCAAAGATTTGGCATGGGCACTAAAACAATGTGTACTGTAATGAATTATAAAGCAGACCTAGAGAGTTTTTCCATTAGATTTTCATCAAGCCAGGTTGTAAAAAAATACGATTTGCTTCTTTTTTTTAAAAACTAGTTTATTGGTTTCTTTCATTATGTTTGTCGACGTGACTATGATGTGCATCTGGTTAAAAGGCTAAATTCTAACTAAACAAAAAAATGGAGGGTTGCTTTTGGTGTGAATGGCAAGAGCAACAACTGGACACAATCTGATTGTTTTTGTTAGTTTTTTTCCAAAGATTAAGATTGCCCGACTTCCAGGGAGACACCGTTGTTAAAGTCGCATTCAATCATGGAGGAAATGTGAGTGTGAAGGATGGTTTGTCTCTTTGTGCGTTGCAACAAAGGACAGGCTGTATTTCAGTCAGCAGCAGCTTAGACAATTTGCAGACAAATACAACTTTGAGCAAAAAAAATCTTGGCCAATAATGATTCTGTGGAGAAATAAAAGCAACATTCTATCAATATATGTTCAACTGTGCATGCTGGGAAAATGTCCCTTCTTTAGGTGGTGAAAACAAGACGTCCTGCTAAGTAATGGTTTAGATTTGGGTAATGGTCAGATTTCTTTCTAGCGTAAACACAAGTCGAACTTCTCGGTCTCAAGAATACTTATTGTTGTTTCGCGATGTATGTTGGTTACATTTAACAAAGGCTGAAAGTAGCTATATCTAGTGGAATAGACTGCCGCAGTTGGTAACTCGAGTTGTCCTGGGATGACAGCTGTTCCATTTCAGGCTACAACTGCCCCCTGTCAAAGTTCCCTTGAGCAAGTTTCCTTGTGCTAATGTGTGTGTAAATGGGTGCTGATGTAAAACGCTTTGGGCATGGTAAAAACATGTAGCGGAATGCACTATATAAGTACTCACTATTGCGTACATTGGGTGGCCACCGATTCAGAGTGTCCCTCACCTGGTGCCCGTAGTTAGCTGGTATAGACTCCAGCAACCCGCGACCCTTGTGAGGATAAGTTCTTCAGAAAAGGAATGAATGAAAGTATACACACTATTTACCATAGAAAAAATATCGACCAAGATGTTACATTAAAGTCAATATTTCTTTTTCTAATGTCATACTTAATCCATCTGGCAAACCTGGCAATGGGTTATGCTATCCACATATATTTTAATGCATGTAAAAAGTGGGGCTCAAAAAGTATCTGCGGTAGGATTTTCTCTCTAAGCCATTTATCTGAGGGAGACTGCTGATGTGCCGATAGGACAGCTCCCACTAAGCCAAACAGCGCTACTACAGCTTTCCGAGAGACCATGACTCTGCAACGAGAAATACTCACAGCCATTATTGCACTGAATTCCTCTATAGATTTGCTGTGTTGTCACTTGCGAAATAAAGCACTCGCCAATCCTTAACACCGCTGCTATTCTCATTAACGTCACATTTTGTCTAATCTGCTGTCATTAAGATTTAATCTGTTTCAACCTATTTTTTTGCTGGTTTTCTGAATGGAGCCCCATAGCCGCAGGAGTCCCGATTTCAACGCTCCAAAGATGTGATGTCACAACTAAACACTCAAAGCAAATCTGCTTGAAAGTGATCTATTTGTCATAAGGTTAGTGCTGCATAATTGAACTGTTGCGCTTGTGGGATCTGTAAAATGTTGTGTTTCATTCAACAGAACATACTGAATACATGTGAGAAACGCATAAAATGTCAAGCGTTTATTGGTGTGAATGATATTCAGCATGGCCATTTTCTCACGCTCGGTCTCAGGCGGCGCACTCGGGAGTGTCTCATTTTTAGAATAAATCTACATACTGAGGAGCCATCAAAGGGCAATTTCTGCACAGTGTGTGTTGATGATGCCTGTATGTGTGTGTCATGGGTACCCCTCATACATGATTAGAAAGCTGATTGCACAAGGAGCTTGAGAAGCGCTCAGAGTCACGTCATCTAGCTTAGTTTATTAGTATCTCTCAAATCTCCCAGTCTGCGACTCGAGCCTTGGGAAAACTTCACGTGACCAAAAAAAACGGATTGAGAGGATTGCAATACAATCATGGAAATGCTGATGGCTTTTGATTTTTTATTTTTATTTTTTTATATCCACTTGTAGTGATTGGAGTTGGAGCTAAAATGAGAAGTGCTGAAAAATATAAGCATTTTATTTCAATTCAAGAAGCCATCTTGATTCACATTTGGACCACTAGGATGACGGTATGTGTAACATTAATCAGAAGTTTTGATTTAAAATAAGCACAGTTCAGTTGCAGATGGGAACTTAACTATACTGCACATTTACAAGACTGCAGTCATTATGCTTTAATAAATGAGCAACATTTTCTCAATAGGAAATCTGAAGTATATTGATAAGCTGACAGAAGAACAATATATAATGTTTTTGGTGAAAAATAAATTTGATGCAAAGCTAAGGGAGTGAAATTTCTATTTAAACATTCACAGAGTCAACACAACTAATACTTGACATAAAGTGTTAATGGTCATCAGATAAAACAAAAAGAAAAGATAGTGAATATTAAATAATAGATATCTAATATATAAATTGTTGTGCAAAGGAAAATCAACACAGAATAGCTGTTTGTTCAGTTATTTTTTACAGTCTGACTGCGAACAATGTAAAGGTTCCAACTGTACATTGTATTTTTGAATCATTAGTCAATGTAATTGTCATTAAAACTTACTTTTATCTTGTAGTGACTTAATTTAAGAGATTTCTACATTAAAAGTGTCACAAAGAAAAAGGATAATTCTCTAAGCTCTGCATATAAACACATTTAAAAAATAGCATTTGAACAAGCCATGCATGTCATGGCATGGTTCCACTTTAAATCAAAGGAGGCAAATGTGTCAGTGAAGCACAAAGGAACCATAGATCACACACCAATTCTCCTCTCAAGATTTTTGGTCTGCAAAACTGAGGCATTGTAGCGTGACGGGAAGTCATTTTTCAGTCACTACCCAAAGCTTGAGATCGATTGTGCACTATGTGGATAAAAGTTTTGGGAAAATCCCTGATTGCCACAAAATCTTGACGCTACATCATGCCTCAATATTTTTTGGACAATTCTCTTCAATATTGGTGCTTTGACGAGTTGGGTGTTGAGATTGCTATGATCCCTGACCCATGTAAAACCTGTGAGTTGAACTTGAACAGATTGGTCAGTTCCTGACCTATTCTGTGGAAACCCATCTTCTCACCCTGGGGTGATATCTGCGAGTCTTTAATTGACATGCGCGAATTCTTTAGGTTAGAGAAGGGTGAGCCGTGGAATGCTTTTGCTCAAGGTTGAACATGCCTATTTCGCAGTTTTACACATAGTGCTTTCTTTCCACAACAGTGCAAGTGCAGGATGCTGTTAAAAATGCTTGAATGTGAACATTGCTTTCTCGAGATGTAATGACAGCTTTGAATGAGTGTTTTTCTGCTCCACTATTGAGTCTTATATGTGACCTTTTCATCAAGCTATGGATTCCTTGGGTATGAAAACAAAGCACTGCAAAGTGTGGCTTTTCAGGTAAGTCTAACTTGTATCTATTATTTTACCTATAATTGGTGATTAACTATGACCTTCAAGGCCATAAACACTTCTGTTATACTCGCAAGACCCAAACAATGTTATTCATGTTGACACCACTAGATTACTTTTAAATGTTACTTTCGGAAAAAAACAAAAAACAAAACAAAATCCCATTATAGTCCAATGCAAAATCCACTTTGGTTAAAATGTTCAGTGGTGAATTGAGCATTCAAGCAAACATCACAAAAGGTGCTGACATAAACTTTGCCTACAAAGCAAGGAAATTGATGCATCGCTTTAAATAAACCCAAAATACCGATATTAATCATCAGTCCTCACGGCACCTTTGACAAGCTTTCCAATTAGACAGCTTGAATTTAATCACAAAAATAATCACATTTTGCCAAAATGGTCAAATAACCTATGAGGCATGTTTTCCTTTTAAAAGTCCTTAGTAATTGATCATAAAACGTCTGACTCCGATCACAGTATAATCGTAGACCGTGAGTGATTTGGGGGAGGAACAAGTCAACAAATGGCCTCAAAATATTTAAAAAATATTATTATTAATGGGCCATGAATATGCACCCATGGAGGCACAGCCCAAAGAGGAGATGTAAATCCCACCTTCCAACAGGCTGACCACCTGTTGGAGGGGTCAAAAGTCCAGAAGCTGGCTCATTGGTTGGAACTGTATTTCATCCCGTCTTCGGGAAATTTCTTGGTTGCAGTAGCAAGACAGACACAAGACACAAAAGACATTATAGACGTAGGTAAAAAAACTGGAGCCACACACAGGAAGTCCACAATGAAATGAAATGTGTAATGTCACCTCTCTGGTCGAGTAGGAGCCTGAGCTAATGTGTGAGGTTGAAAAGTTTCGACTAAATGTAGTCGGCTCATCTTTCTGCACAGCTGTTTAGGCACTTTTGCTCACTTAAAACACAAAGCAAAGAATCAACCATGTCATCAACATGATTAAACAACAAACAAATTGTAGAAATTGTAACGGTCACTTATTAAGCCTATTATTAAAGGGCATGGTCTCTTTAATAGCCAGCACTGTCCATTAAAGGATACATACTATGTAAAAATGCATACATTTTTTTCCCTGGCAATTAAAGTAATTCCCAGGTGTCGTTGACATTTAGCTCTGCGATGTCACAAGATATACTGATAATGTTGCTCATTTGCCGATTATCTGCTGTGTCGCAATTTAAATGTATATTTCCCGCATTGCCCCTAAAATGTTCATTCTTTTTCTACTTATCTCATACGTATAAGATATTTTTGAATGTGAAACATTCTGTATTGCAGTACAAAAGAAGCAGCCATGCGTTCTTCAACTTTATCAAGTACAGCTAGTTGCAGCGGATCTTTAAATGTTCTTTAATTGTTATATTGCTTATCCATGCATAAAGTGGTTATGCGACATACATCATTCAAACATTTTAATGGTCCACCAACAGTGTTATTTTATCTTGGTGTGCGTTAAAGTGAAGCTCTCTGTTACTTTAAAAAGCAAGCTTTTGGCCAGGCACTGTCATATAGGTAAATATGATTCACACGTCTGTCTTCTCTCATTTGTTCCAGTAGTGCGAGCATAGCTGCTTGTGGGCAGACAGATGTGCAGAGTTTCAGATGATGAATTTGAAAAATAACATCTCAACTGTTGTGAGACCTGCTTATAAAACACACGCAGACACATAAGCACACTGAAAACTGCGAGCAGGATCACACCCTGTGGGACGGCTCCAGGCAATTGTTCATGTGCTAGTTGAGCACCTGATATCACTTTTATGTATGCATATGTATGCTATATAGTTATGATAGAACTATTTAGACCAGACCTGGGCAATTAATTCCCCAAAGGGGTCGCAGTGGGTGCAGGTTTTCGTTCCAACCCAAAAGAGGAAACTTTTCCACCAATCTGGTATCTTAGAAGTGCAATCAGGTGCTTCTTGTTTCAGCAGAAATCTAATTAGTTAAACTGTCTGTACTGGATCGGTTGGAACAAAAACCTGCACCTACAGCGGCCCTCGAGGACCGGATTGCCCAGGTCTGATTTAACTCAATCCCTGGGAAATACAAGGGTATCAAAGGTTTTTTTAATTAGATCATTTCATCACCCTTGCACAGTAAAACAAGACGTGGGTGTTCTCTTGCGTTTAATGCCAACTTGCATGTCTTCTTATATACTGCTTACACTCTGACTACTACATTTCAAACAGCAAAGCTACACGTGATCCTCAACATCGGCAAATTACCCCGATGGTAGCTTGCCATGAACAAAGGTGAAATTTCCAAAAGTTCCGTGGAATTTAGCATCTTTATTTGTTTTTTTTTAATTTGTTGGCAATCTCTCCTATTTTCTGAAGAAATACGAGATGAAACGATACACGTGCAGGTAGATGACGAGATCTGTCTTTCCAGCTCTGCCGCTGGCAAATTGATTCGTACGTGTCAAACATTTTAAATAAGTAATGGAACAATTTCTCTAGTGGCATCAGATTTATCCACATTCAATTTCCAACATTCATAATAATTGTATTTTATAAATGATTAATATTTGAAAATTGCAGAGCAACACCCACACCTCCAAATAGAATAATTTCCTTTTAAGCGATAAATCCCAACACATATTTCCAGCTCTGCTACCTCAGAACCCCGATTACCTACTGTGTTCAAATCAGCTGACCAGACAGCAATCATCTATTAAACTCCCCACCCACCCACCTCTATGCAGTATTGGAGCCTCTCTCACTTTGCTTCGTGTCCAAGTCTCCAACACCCCCTGGGGAGGTGTGACTGACAGTTTGAACACACCTGATTGGAATAACAGCTGCTGTAAATCTGTCTTTGCAAAACATGGTATAGTGTCACATTGATTTAGCCGACTTGTTATCCTGAATATTTCATAGAACCTATTGAGTGCCGAACAATGATTCACAGTAAATTTCTACCGCAACGAACGATCGATACAAAATCCCTTCATTCTTGTGCTTTCACTGTATGAAATCTACCTTTTGTTAACATTAATTGCAAAATGGACCGCATGTATAGTGAGCATTGACCTAATCATTAGTTTTGAACACAACAAGCATTAATACGCACATGCTGTTTCTATGGAACATTTCCTTCTATCTGTATGACATGCAAAGAAAGGCCTATCACGTTGGAGTGAGAGTGAAGACTGAGCCTGTGGGTTCGAATCTGGAGGTGCAATGTCAGTAGCTGACATCAAAAGAGAGCATCGGTCGCTCAAGGCGCATAAAGCAGTTTTTCTCAGCAAAAAAGATGGGCTCCAATGATCTGGAATGAGGGCAAAGGTGCTGTATTCAAACCTGATTTCTTAATGTGCCCCAATTCATGCAATGTAACTTTTGTATCCGCGAAGAGACAAATTGAATTTGCATTGGTTCGTTGTATTTAATGTATGGGCCTTAGCAAGCGGAAAATGAATTCAATATGTACTCTGTGTTAATCCTACTTCTTCTCATCATCATTTTTGGGTTGTCGCCTGTCGGAAAGTTGCAGACTGAATGAAGAAAAATACAAGTCAGTTCCCTCTAGCAGGGTCATACTCAGGGCAGTATTGTAACTTTGACTGCGTTCACACTGGAGCTCAAAATGGGTTTTTTTCACGTATCACATATCCAGCTTTACATTCACATACACAAATAATGCAAGCGCATACACACAATCCGAAACATCTGTTTGTCCGTTCTCAGACTCGCACAACTCAACATTTATGGATTCCTTCACATACAAATACTGACATTTTTCTGTTTTTTCGTGCATTTGTGTCCGTTCAGATGACCTTCATACGTCAATTCTAATCCATACTGTGTTTTTCAGTGTGTTAGTCGAACAAGCCAAAAATCCGGAATTAAGAATTCACATTTTAATGGAAAAGTACTTGATAAAATCCAACACCAAGATCCGATATATCACCTTGAAAGGCAATTTAAAATAAATGTCGCGGGTGATATGGGGAACCAAGTATGGACACTTGGGACTTTACTTTCACTGGCCACTCTTGTGCCTCCTTCACCTCATGACCTCAAAAAACAGCTCGTTATGCTCAGCACAAAGCCACACCATTATTGAACAACACTACTTCCCAAGACAGTGCTCTAACAAAGTGCTTAGTGGTGTGTCTGGTTACAAACGGCAGCTTAATACAAGTTTACCATATATTTATAGAACATTTACAAATCGTCTACCATGGACAGCAACAGAAATAAAGCACTGTTCTCCATCTGCGTTGGAATCTCTGAAAAAATCTTGTCAAATTTAACATTGATATTGTGAAATCCCTTCCTCTTACTAATGAAATCTCATGACATTGAGAAGATTCAGAGACTGGTCATAAATGTCACAACCCAAATCTCACGGCAATCCATCCTTGAACCTTCATCTACGTGGGCCACAGTGAAGGACTTCCCGTGTTGGCTTAGGCACATTATTATATCTTGGCAATCACTCTTGTGTAATTGGAAGTCTGTGTAACTTTGAAAAGCATTTCAAGAAAAGAGATGTGTTCTATGACAAGGTGTGACATATGCTCAACCACCCCCCACCCCCGAACGATTTAGTATTATTGCCTCTGCCACACTGAATCACTTATTTGTTTATCAAGTGCTCTCGTCAGCGATATAGCTCATACTTCCCTGGAGGACCAAATACATGCTGCTTCAACTCGAGCAGAGACTCCTGGTTTCTGGAGCAAATTAATTCCCTGGTGGAGAATGACTGTTATGAATGGCTTGGGAGAGAGAAAGAGAGATGGATGGGCCACCTATTCTTTTGCACGGCCCTCTGCTCCGGGTTACAAAGATGCTGAGGCGTGTCCTACTTTTGTGAAGGGGAAAAATTGTGGCTTTGTACAGTAGCTCAGGGGACTTTCCATGTGGGCCTCGCAGGGATGTTGTATTAACACACTTGGAAGCAAGACAGAGGGAATCTACCAAGGGTTGAATTGATGTCTTACCACGATGAATGTACATTCAGGTCCTAATATGAAGTCTCTAATGAAACCAGAAAGCTGTTGATTTTTTGGAGTGTCTAGTACAGTCCCTGATATGCTGTTAAGTTGATTTATTTGTATTGGCAAACATCTATCCATATTATTAATGCCACAAAAGTCTTTAAATGACATGGCATGATAATCAAAAGGTATGCTTTAGGAACCTTTGAGGAGAAATGCATTACATAACAAAGTATCCATACAAATGTTGCAACGTTTCAAACTGCCGGTTTATGAAGCAAGCTGTATTTTAGTGATAACAAGAGCAATTCAGATAGGTTTGGTTTATTTGGGTTTCAAGTTGACGAGCGACAATCGCAGGAAATCCATAAACTGACCTTATTACTCAAAAATTATACACAGTTGTTCAAGTACAGCATGTCAATGTGTTGTGTTAACCTTTAGATAAAAAGTGAGCAGTCAACAACTGGTATATGTATCACACTTAATGTCAACAACATTTCATTTTCCCCTCTACAGGAAGACTGATTTCCTTTAGTTAGCAATGAAAACAAAAATTTGAGTTAAGAGACCGATATTTGTCAAAATAAACTGAAACGTTTAATTTGTCTATATATCATTTACAAGTTTGTTTGATCTCATATGCACGTGAATGCGTACATATTTTTGTATAGGTGACTGTATCTTTGTATGAATATTGATCTATTTTTGGGGACTTTTGTGGATTACTGCTCCAATATCAATTAACTTGTTACAAGAACAATAAAAGGCCTATTTCTGCAACTTTGGTATATTTGGCTATATATAATAAACATAGAAAATGAAACAAGACTGCTTCACAAGGTGTTCTAATGTCAGTATTAAGGTATTTCTTTTCAGCTCCAGTATGAATGCTTTAAAAAAGAAAATTACAAGCCAAATATTTATTTGTAAAGATCACTGCAAAAAAAAATGCCAGTGCATAAAAACATCAATTTAAAAACAAAGGCTTTCTTTTTTTAATGTTCAGATAACAAGTCCCAGACGGACGCTTAACAACCAGGGTCATCCATAGGAAGCAGATGCAGTATGTTTTTGTGTGTAAATTGAGTTTTCAGTCAATATTTCACACACTTACATTGCGAATTAGAAGGTGAGATCCAAGATGGATGTTGAAATGGGTTTTTTTAAAATAATGACGTGGGAATCAATGCTTAATAAATGCAGAGTAAATCTGTTTGTTGTATCAGGCTTGCCATATTATACAACAGAGTCAGAGCATAATATTTTCTTCCAAACTAAAGATGACATTTTAATTCACTCTGGAAATCAATCCACTTTAAATAACTGACAAACTAACCTTACATAACTTGACAGGTTTTATTATGATGATGCTAGCTCCGTTTTAATTAAAATATCTAGTGGGAGGTTGTGCACGCAATATGGGCAAAAGTATTGGGAAGATGTTTTGCTTCGTTTGGGAGCAAAATGTCTTCCAAAATAACCAGAAAAGTCCAGCTAATATTGAATCAATAGAATGAGAATGAAATGACCTGCTTAAATGAGCATCTTCACAGGCAACTGGGGGAGTTTTTTTCTGGTGCCAAATTCATTTTTGTCACGGATCTCATCACAGTTAAGGTTAAGCGGGCCAACAAAATGATTATTACAGTTTAATAAAATCAGAAACCAGTAAAAAACTTTGATTTGCCAATTCCATTTATTTTACAAGGTGGATTGGTAATAATTATTGTAAACTGCAATTTTGATGCTCTAGGAAAAATGCCATTGCACATTGAGCTTTGAGTTTTACATGAGTCATCTTGATAAAAGGTACATTTACCTGGAATTAGCATTGATTTGAATAAGTAATTAAAAAGGATTTTGCTCAACAGACAGTCAAAATCACACAACTTTCTAATCTATTTGAAATGGTTATTTAGTCGTCAATAAAGAGTTGTGTACAATATCTGTGGTTGTCATGATTGCAGTACAAGGCACCAATATTTGACAAATCTCCAAATTACATTTTAGTTACTGTCCGTGGATAAAGATTTCACATCCTGCCGTGTCGCCATCTCTGAGAAGAGCACTGTCTTTGGAGCTTTCGTTCCAGCCGGGGAGCACATGATTTCTCTCATTATTCTGGCTCCTGAACTAGGCAGTCCTATTAAATAGCTTTTAATCAGGACCACGCTTCATTACATTGAAGAGACTTTAAGCTGTCTTGATAAAAATAGCTTGCAGACCTCTGTCCACATTCCTGTATTTGACCAGGTAGGACGTAGTGGAAATGCTTTCATATAACAGCCATTGACGGGGTCTCGCTAAATGCTTATCCTCACAAGGGATACGGGGGGGTGCTGGAGCTGACTTCGGACACCAGGCGGGAGACACCCAGAACCGGTGGCCAGCTAATTGCAGACTTGTCTTCAATGTACTTTATTTATTTTTCACTGTCCAAGTTATGGTCACTCTTTTGTTACAAAAAAAGTCCGAAAACATCAAGGGGAACCTTTTGCAAACAAGGTTTACGGCTCAATAAATACCGAGCACCCAGAGAGATTTTTTTGTTCTTATTTTGTTTCCAAACACTGTTGTTACCCATAAAAAAGTGGGAATCATAATTAGCAACAAAATATTAGAGGGGATAAAGCAGAAAAAAAGCACATTTGAATCAATATGCTGGTCTAGTTTTGTGTAAAATTAAGGATTATTATGGGGCCAATTAGATCCATCCTGCCTTTAAATTCAAATATTGCAGTTCCTCAGACATTCTGTTATTAAAAACAGGAAAGTAATTAACCTAAGACACTTGTAATATACTAAATAATAACTAAAACTCTCATTGCAATATTATTTATCATATATTTAGTACTATGTCTCCCATGAGATTTTATTTGAAAAAGCCCCTGAAATGGCTACTGATTGGGGAAAAAAAGATAGTCTACTACCGCTCAAAGGCACAATACCAACCACAACCCAGAAAAAAAAGAGCTACCAATTGTTTGTTTGTCATCCTCCACGACCCAGCAGGGAGACTGCCAACTAAAAAATATGACACTTTGTCATAGGAGTATTACACTGCTGCATTTCATTTTACAATAATACACATCCCTTTCTTTGCAAGCATCGCCATGACTAATAAAAAGAAAATAAAGACATCCTTATAGAAGGAGCACAATCAGAAAAAAATGAATACAAGAAAAAAACCAATGCAATCAAAAATAATAAGTACAGACCAAAAACCATCGAGTCTTATTAAACTTAACACCTGAACAAAACTGTTTTGAAACACTTTTAAAAATGTCCATTGAATAGCCTACTTTTATGTAAAATGGTACTGCATTTCATCATTTGGGAGCAACAAACCAAACGACTTTGTATCATAAAATGACCTAACAGGACAATAAAAGGATACAAACTATAAAAAGCATAAAGGTGTCTCACAGAAAAGGGAGGAAAATCTCTTCCAGTTAGTGGCAATTGTTTTCCACCAAATGAATCTTGATATCATTAACATTTCCACTTTTACAATCCAAATCCTAGTCTTGTGGGACTTGATCGACTTCTGATCAGTGATGAACTCCACGCAGATCTTCCCTCCAGGGACTTGCATTATGATAATCAAATTATGTAAGCATGCTGCGCTTAACAGAGCAAACAACCAAAAGGCCTTGTAGTATCTCTTCCATTAATCCAAGATCTTTTTGTGCCCATAATAGAACCGCCTCTGTAATTATGTTTACGATAAATATAAATACTGGTGGAGGGAAACCATAGCAAAAGTTGCAGAAAACTCCGTCATATCAGAAATTGGGGAAAGCCACACAATGAATGTTGAGTGCTGATTGCAAAAAAATCTTTTTCTGTAATGTGTAGGTGCAGTAAAGGAATGCTCTCACATTTCTATGCATTGTCTGGAATAATGTTACTCTTAAGGAAGGATAAGAGAAATAGAAAATTGCAGTTTAGATTTTTTTTTCCATTCAAGAGCTGCTCAGAGTTCGCTTGTTAGCCTGTCAAGTTGTCACGAATCATAAAAGAATTTTGCATTGTCTGTGAAACCCGACTCACGGCAAGACATCCTATCCATCTGATAATGTATCATCATGTGCACGGTCGCACATATAGCAATTATAATCATGCACACTTTTACCATCCATCGAAATAGAAGATCCAACATGAAACAAAATGACCAGGACTGCCTTCCTTCTTTATAGAATGCAATAAAGCACTCAGGCTGACATTGATGATAAGAAGGATTGCAATGTCGGGAAAGAAATCTGATCTGGCCTTGTTAGGGTTGACTGACTGATGCTGCGTTGCTCGATAAAGTACAGTAGAGTAACTTCATTATGAATGCCACACAGGTCTCAATCAGTAATGAATAATGGAACAAAATAGTCACAAGGTATAAAATATTTCAATATGTATATGTGTGTATATGCAAGTGTGTATATGCAAGTGTTTATATATGCATGTGTGTATATGCATGTGTGTATAGTAATTCCACTATCTTTCAATTTCATCTATTCATTAATTGAATAAATTCATTCATCCATCAATCTATTTCTCTACAGTGTTGAACCTGTTCAGGGTCATGGGACGACCTCTTGGGAGTGGTTGCCCCTCAATCTATCCATCACAGAACACTTATCACAGCGGAATAGAACAAAAACTCCTGTTAAAACTCTCTGATTGTTTGGAATCTTTGCCGACTGAGGCTGTCAGGAGTATCGTTCCATTTTCAACAGTTTATGTTACATCTTTCTAAGGCTGCAAACTACAAGTTGACATTTCATCCATTTTGCATCAATTGCTTTAAAATGCAATTCAACAGCAATCAAATCCTCATAATTATCTTCTTTTTTTTTTTTTAAATTACTACCACCAGCACCAATATGTACAGACTGCTTACTCTAATTGAACAATTTCTACATCATTTTTTGAACAGTGTTTAGAGTTAGGGTTCATGACAAAAGACACGTACCAACAAATGCAGCAGCTTCTGCTTTGAATACTATGCAAAATCGACTGTCTTAACGCCATTGGATTGGGAACAGAAAACGTCAGAGCGGTGGCATGTTTCGGATCGAAACATCACACGGATACATATGCACATTATTGGGTTGCATACTCACAAAAGAGACTTTTCACAGGGCCGTAACAAATAACGTTGCAAAATCAGACAACTGCTGTCTGCTGCCTATTCATGCATTTTCAATGAATACTGCATGCTTGAGTAAAATGTCATGAAATATTCAGGTTTGGTCTTTAATGCTCTTGAATACTGACTCTGGAGTGTTTTATTACATAATAAAAGTGCAATGTATCTCTTTCACTCAGCAAACTTAAGATGAAAATGGAACGCATAGCACCAGAAGATGAATTCTTTGCAAAATATAACGATAACATGTTCAGAGCTGCATACCGCTGAGGATGTGACCTAAGTTTACATTTTTGGTCTGCACTGGTGACGTAACTCACATTATTCAGTGAATATCCGATTGGCATCACAGGAGCAGGAAAATAAAATGAAGTGAGATTCCCCTTGACAGAGCTTTTCCCATGTATAATACATATGCACTTGAATTCTTCTGGTACTCCAAGTGTGCTTGGAAGTGTATATATGTCAACTTCCTTAGTCCATTGGTTGTCTTTATTGATAAAGATTAACAGCGAAAATCATCAATTTAATACGGCCCCGACATACGACGCTCCAAATTACGTACCTGTCTGTGTCCTGTTATGACGTGCAAACTTTCTTACACAGAAAATATTTACTAAGTGTCATGACTGGAGCGACTGCATCGGATTTCGGTTTACGTTCACGTTCGTCCCCGCGTCGTAAACCGAGCTGCCCCGCTATACGTGACTGGATTCGCTCTACGTGACTGGATTCGAGAGAAGACTTGTGTTTCCGGGACAAAATATGTGACATTCGATTCCAAAATGAATATGAAGCGAACCGTGATTATCATGAACAGTGGTCGTGTAAAACGCCCTCTTACCTGTAAATGCCCCTGGTACATAATGAGGCGTCGCGGATGATTCCGTCAGAGACTGCCGGGACTTGTTCCAGACTTCTTGGGGCTCAAAGTCAAAGTAGAAGTGGTGACATCGAACGGCTGCGCTCAAGTTAAAGAGGAAGAAGAAGCTGAGAAGCGCCCAGGTACTCAATGTGTCACCTGAGCGAAGCAGCACCGCCGGCCGGTCACTTGAAACTCGGCGGGTCCGGGTCCGGGTCCTACTCCGTCCGCTACGCACTGGATGCGTACTGACGGACTCCTCAGCCTAAAACGAGTCTCTCTCCCTCCCTCGTTGCCCTCCTCTTCATCGTCATCGTGTTTGGGCTCTCCCGGGGTCGCTTATCTTCTTATAGCGCGCTCCTCTTCCTCATTCGATCGCCGCGCTCGCTCCGAGGCAGCCCCCTGGTGGGTGCCTCCCCCCTCAGTGACGTACACTTGCGCCTCCCTCGCGTCAATATTAAAGGAGCTTCGATTTTCCGCTGCAATTATGGCAGGGGTGTCCAAGTCCGGTCCTCGAGAGCCCCTATCCGGTCTGTTTTCCATAGCTTCCTCCTCTTGCACACCTGGAACAAATGAGCAACTCATTAGCAAGCTTCCAGAAGCTCCCGATGATTTGATTCAGGTCTGTTGGTGGAGGGAGACATGGAAAACAGACTGGATCGGGGCTCTCGAGGACCGGACTTTGTTAATTGAAATGCCATCAACCCATTACAAACGTCCAAAACACACATTTCGTGTTTGCATGATATTATTTATTCATTTAAGTCTAAAATGTCTTTTCCTATGTCTGTATTCTCACCCTCTTGCGACTGTGACAATGAAATTTCCATAATACGGGATGAATAAAGTTATCTACTCTAATCTGATCTAATCTAATATTTATTCATACAGTTTATGAACCGTTTATCCTCACAAGGGCCCCAGGGGTGCTGGAGCCTGTCCCAGAATCAGTGGCCAGCCAATCGCAGTGCACAAGGAGACGAAAGACAACCATTTACCCTCACACTCATACCTAGGGGGCAATTTAGAGGGTTCTTCTACATGGTTTTGCCATGTGGGAGGAAACCGGAGTACCCGGAGAAAACCCATGCAAGAAATAGTGAGGACCAGGGATCAAACTCCGACCCCACAACTGTGAGGCCAACACGCTAACCCATATCCAGTCAGTTTTCCATGTCTCCCTGCACCAACACACCTGAATCAAATAATCAGGTCATTATCAATCTTCTGGAAAGCTCCTTTCTGTGCAATTACTTTGGGGTGTGCAATAACAATGTGCAATATCTTAGATTGTGCAATCTTTTAGAATTTACCTTGCCTGGGCGTGACTTTTTATATTTGTATATTACTTATTTATGTTTTTACTGGGAAAACACACTTTGTGAAGTAGCACCACCAATTTCGTTATACACAGCTGTGTATAATGACAATAAAGACTTTAGATTTTTTTTTAATGATTTTTTTATCATTTGATTAGGCGTGTTAGTGGAGAGAGGCATGGTAAACTCGGGGACCGGAGTTGGACACCCCTGTGCTAACAATTCATCGAGGGCCGCCTGATAAATAAATACATTAAAATAATAATAATAATACATTTAGCTCACTGGCGACTCTTGACAGTGATAGACGTCCAATCCATTTTGTGATACCTTACTGCAAACCCTCCAGTCAAAAGGATTGGACATCTATCATCATCAACGGCAGTGATTTAACAAACCCATAAACAGTACATTTGATAGCTAGTTGTTACTGTGTACGAATAGTTGGCCCATTAGTCTCTCCGTTATACCACATGCCACTATTAGTGCTTGTACCTCACTATTCATAAACCACTCTGATAAAGTAGTAAAACAAAAACAGTATCAAATAAAATAGCAGTACAGTTTCTCGCTGAGACCATTTGTATCTTCAAATTTAATATAGATAGGGGCAACAAATCATCATAAAGGGAGCAGCATCATACGCAACTGCAGGAACTTCTCCATGCACTCAGAGCAATTGGGAAATAATAAGACTGAGCACTGAAATCCTGCACTGCCTTCAAAATCCTCAAATTCAAGATGGCATAGGAACAGGCCCACCTTAAATTTACCATTTATCCCCAAAATGACCAAATCTGTAAATGCTAAAATTCTTCATTGGTTTGGTCCCTTTTTCATTCATCAATTGTATTGTAGCTCAACTACTATCTGTTTTTACCAGCCCGTGTTCTGTTAAAAAGACTGAGTTGTTTCATTAAATTACCTCCTGCAGGTAAATCCATGACAACACAATGTTGCAGCGGACAAGCATTGTAAAGAAGCGTATTATCAACATTCGACGAATGCTTCTCTTTTTAACAGGAGGAAAATGTGGCTTAGTAATGTCATATCCATACAAAGTAGTTGTACATAATGATGTTCAGGCTCCATTTAATTACCTGGGACTCTCCGAGAGGCACTACAGGCATGATTCATGATAATTAGGATAAATGTCTGATGATTAGGCATGACACTTGCGAAGAAGCATATTGCCAATATGGCTTATGCATTCATGACGCACAGCCACATCATCCAATTTATTTTGTTGGCAGGTGGCAGTGCCCATTAGTGAAATACATTTTGTGAGACAAATCTATGAACATAGAAGAACGCAGATATAGCCTAACGTGAAAGGGATGAATTCATTTTGAGTCAAAAATAGACGAGATTTGAAAGGTCATTAGTGAACGGACTTTGACTACATGTCTAGCTGACAAGGCTTACGATTAAAAATTAAAAATTAAATTTAATGCCATGTTTCATCCGTAGGCCAAATCGGGATCCGATTTTTCAAAAAATATGTGACATGATCTTTTCAAAAATTATATGATGTATGGCTTTCTGATACAGAAGAACCAGTGCTCTATGCTTTCTTATATGTACAAATTAAACAGAAGGCTCATACTTCTTTCTTTTTTTGAGTTATTTCCACACAGGGACCATAATAAGCCACAGCTTCAATAAACATTAACCACTTACTATAAACTGCAGTTTTATGTTGATGGCTATTGGTCGTAACGCGTGCGTGTGCTTACATGTGTAAGCAGAAAGCAGTAAATAGCAATTCAGTATGTTTATGGCTTTTAAAGTCACTTTCCAGATCGCATTTGGTAGAGAATACATTCCAAAACAAGCTGGAGGAACAAAATTATTCATTCATTTTCTGAATCTCTTATCCTCACAAGGGTTGCGGGGTGCTGGAGCCAATCCCAACTGAAATCGGGCGCCAGGCTGGATGGCAGCCTGAATTGAATTGGTGATCAGCCAATCACAGGGCACGACGAGATGAACAACCATTCACGCTCACACTCATGCCTAGGAACAAGTTAGACCCTAAGATCCATGTTTTTTGGAATGTGGGAAAAAACGGAGTACCCGGAGAAAACCCATGCAAGCTTGGGGAGAACATGCAAACTCCGCACAGGTGGACCGACCTGGAATCAAACCCAGGACCCATGAACTGTGAGGCCGACGCGCTAACAACTCATCCGCCGGGTCACCCTGCAACAAATGTATATTTATGTATTTTTTTTAGACATGATGTCATACTATATAATCTAATAATGAAAAGCAAACAATAATAATGAAAAAATAGCTTGGCAGAAAGAGGCTGGTCTCCACCGTACTCCACAACTTTTTCAACAACCCAACCAAAAATCTCTTTTGCTACTTGAAGGGCGAGTCATTAGCAAAGAATAAACATGACCCAGTTTAGTTTAGGCGGATGGCAAAAAGTGTTAAGCAAAACAAATGATATCAAACAAACTATAATGATACTTCTCCTCAAAACATACTCACATTCTCTTCTCTGCAAGTAGCATTCACATATCAAGAATTCTACTTTACTTTGAAATATACGCGTGGGATGAATGAGATATCAGCACTGACAGCAACCATTCTCCCCAATAACATGTACGTATTTGTATCGATAATGAATCCGACCTTTCCTCATGAAGGTCCAATTTGGGGGTGAACGTTGGCATGATCTCACAATTTACTGACAGCCAACAGGACAGACCTCACTTTACCCGTGAGACATGTGCGGAACACACAGTCGAAGTGTATCTGGAAGCTGACTTGGCAAAAGGTTGACAGACAGTTTGAATGATTTAACACCAGAAGAACCTTTCAATGGAGTATCAGTGTCTCCGGGCATTCGACTCCCCTCCACGAGTTTGATTAAAGCATCTTGGTTAACAATGATGTATGGAACAGCCCAGATCAATCTCCGACCCCCAAAAAATTCAATGAATATCCACGCCAAAACCAAAGCACGATGATTGACCCTCTATCAAGACTTTTTACTCTTAACTGGTCAAAGGGTAATTTTGGGGATTTTAGGGAAGGTTGATCTGAGATTAAACTAAGAAAGTGATCATCAAAATGACACCCCAATGACCATCAATGTTATCAAGTGTCCCTACGCTATAATGAAACTGTCCAAATGTGATGTCATCTAATACATTCTCGCTGCAAAATCATCTATGTTTAACACATGCATTGTCAGCAACTCAATAGCGGCTGTCCTACTGACTTCTCTATGACTCAACATAGAAAGGCATGCATATCCATTTCTTGTAATGGAACATACTTCACTAAAACCCACTACATTACAATAATGGACTAGACCTCCTCAGCTTAATACAATTGCACTTGCTACAAATCTTCCATTGGAAAATATCACGCAATGCCAATGAGCATGCATTGTGGACACTTTGCCACAATGGGCACTGGGAAAATTAAAAGAAAATATTATTTTTATCGCAATCTTAACATGGATTTAATGATAGTATATGAATGAAAATATTCAGTAATGTCCATGCATCAAAGTACTATGTAAACCTTCCATTATGGTGTTTTTTTTACTGTAGAGATGAAAATTGCTTTCAATGTACTGATGCTTTTTACTTCTCAAGAACAAAATTGCTCTAAATGTATTGCCAGGCTGTTCTATATATTTGTGGCCATCACATTGATGCTGATGCCTTCTCATTAAGTCCGCCTCCCCCGTTCAGCTCTGATTCCTTGCGAGTGACATCCCATAATAGCGTCCAGTCATAGTCATAGTCCCTCATCAAGCCTGCATATCCTGTCCCCACTAATGTTGGCAATCACCAGGCCTAAATTTTTTATGTTTGGATGACATGTCCACAAAGGAAGTAGCCTCTTTAAATATGTAGCTTATCTGCTTGCTCTGCCGTCTTCATTACCGCTGTTGTCTGCGCACAATGTGGGATTCATGAGGATTCATAATTGATGTTTCTCAAATATTCCCTCAGATGTGTACAGAAATCCGGTTTATCTCCACTGCAAACACACGCTTGTAATGCTGACTGAACTGCTCCAGATGAGCCAAGCTTGCTTTAATAACATGCACACGTATTTTATACATTTCCCAGTAAAGTGAACATATTCAAAGGTAAATCAAGTCTGCTTTGATTATGACAACCTACTGATGATCGCTGACAGGGTGTTTAGAATGCAAATGCAGGTGAGCTACTTGGTGGCCGACAAATGGTAATTGCATTGATGTGCTCGCCAAGACAACTTTCAGGCCACACGCGTTTTATCTTTGGGCTTCGTTACACGTGGCAGGGTTAATTAGTGCCTTAGCAGAGAGTGAAACTATGAAATAAAGCACTCACTAGGCTCTGCCCCTTAAGTCACACATCAAATACATAAAAAGCAATAGTACGTTATTATTTTTTCAAATCCAGACAAACCTGATACATGTTTGCTTTCCAAATGATATTTTATGCAATATAGAAATTCTGGATGCATCTGTTCAAATCAATACGAGGTTGGGTATGTTGATTAATGGACCTACAGACCATTTGAATGTGTCTCACCCTTAACCTTTCTCAAGCTTTCAAACATGATCAATCATGTCCATCATACCAATGAGTATAGGAGGCGATGAGTCATCCACTCATTTGATCCCGCGCCGCCCCTCCACATCATTTACGTGGCGGATGTGGGATCTTCATCACAAGAGCACAGGAAAATGCTGGGAAAGCTATAAAACAGGTGGCGGGTGTGTAGCCAGAGGGTGGCTAATTTTTGCGTGTGTTGATAATTACCTCAGTTTTACAACGTTCCTAATGAGACATCCTTTTTTTCCTCATGGATCGCACTTATTGAACCGTCTCAGCAGGAGCTCCTTAAGGGGGAACGGTGATCATTTGCAAACGTCTGGAGAAATAACAATACTGACATAAATGTACACGTCAAGCTGACAGATGGGGCCATGCAATAATATTAATGATACCCAGGGCGCTTCTATCTTAAATGCTTTTTTGGGGCAATTAGCAATGTGACTGGAAAATGCTATTGGTTGAAACATGTCAGTGTAATGTATATTAGGTATTAAAAACAGAGAATTTTAACATTACACAAACAATCCAAATTACACTTTAATATTAATATGTTAACGCACATATACTGTACTATTTTTTTAATCACAAACTCTTAGATGAAAAAAAAAAACCCTAATCTTTCACATATTTTGAAGAAGTAGTAAGGGGAAAGGGCTCTCTCCAGTCGTATTTTTACGCCTTTTGATGAATGTGCATTTTGAGAAAAAAAATTGACCAAAAACAGAGCAGGAAAAGGGTTTCTCTTATGAGCGTTTTCTTTGGTGTAGCATTAACCTTGACTTTACAGAGAATCTATGACCACAAACTGAGCAGAAAATTGGTTTATCTCCACTATGTAGTCTTTTGTAAAAGAAACCTTAGACCGCAATCAGAGCAGGAAAAGGTTTCTCTTATCAGTGTGTGCTCTTGTGTTAATTCCTAAATTTAGGTATGGGGCTTTTCTTCAAAGTGCCTTCTTGTGTATGCTTTTAAGCGCGCCTTTCAGGCAAATCATTGACCCCAAGCTGACCAGGTTTTTATTTTCTCCAATGTGCATTCTTGTGTGCACCAAATGTGGCTTTGTGGAAAAGTTTTGGCAACCTGAGCAGGAAAAGTGTTTCTCTCCATGGTGTGAATTTGTGTAAGCATTTAAAGATAAATATAAAGAAAGGCCACAATCTGAGCGGGAGACGGGTTTTCCTAGGATTGCTATCTCATGTTGTCTCGAATTGCACTTTTGAAGGATATAGTTCCCATATCTTGCAATACAATCATGACATCTTTGATCCACTACTTAAGAGAAGATTTAAATCTTTTTTAAACTACTATAATTGCTCGTCATGCTTCAAATGCATTGTGGGAAGGGAGTGCAAGATTTTTTGCATTGTTTCTTGCTTTCTTGATGGAAGACCTTACTGGCAAAATAGTTGAAAATGGAAAACCATAGTCCCAAAGGCCACATTTTACACAAAACAGAACCAGAAAAGGGAAACAGTAAAACATTTATTTCTCCACACGTCTTCAGCCGTGTAGTCCCGGATCATCGGGTGGTTCAGCAACTAGGATAGGATACTTTCACTCCAGCAGTGCATTTTTATATATCAATATATTTTTTGGCATCATGATTTTTTAATGATATTTTCTTTTGAATATTTCAAAAGTAACTCACCGGCTGTATTCTTGGTCAGTTTGTCTTCTCCAGTCTGATTCTGTAGCTTCCAATTTTTAGAATCATGACATACATATTGGTTTCCTTTATTGAAGCATAAAAAGCAGTTACATTTGAAGCATACAATAAATGGACATTCTTAGCATTAACCTGCATGACAAAAACTGGTAACAATAGGCATGTGAAAGGTGGGTGATGAATGTGTTTCCCCTCTTGTGTAAATCCATCAAAGCTGGCTGATTTCCCTATGAGTGTTTGTGTGAGGGACACGGGGCAAGTGTGCATGATCATCTCTCAATGGCGCTTTGCTGTCGCTGATGACAGCCAATAACCCCTATACGACTTCTCCTCAAACAACAGAACAGTGACATAATTAATTAGAGAGGGTTATGGTACAGTGGTGCATGAAGTGTGTGGGTGATATTTTCTCTTCTCTGTCATCCCATTCAGTTAGATTCAGCTCTCCTTCCTGAAATATCGCCTTATCATGGGATGTTTCCAGGACTTTTTGATGTCTTAGGTGCTCATGTCGAGGTACGGGCTTGTTTACCATCTGATGGACAAGAGTGTGACCTTCCTTTGCCTTCGGGAAGGGGGAGTCGGGTCATGGTTGTTGTTTCGGCCAATGCACCAAATAGAAAAAAAATGACAGCAACCTTTTTCAGAATTCTGTTTGTCAGAAGCATATAAGCACGTGGCAATAATTTTTCATAGAATTATCTTGAATCCGAGTTTATGAGATTCAATTTTGTCATCAGTGCCCTGCGATCGGCTGGCCACCGATTCAGGGTGTCCCTCGCCTCTGGCCGGGAGTCAGCTGGGATAGTCTCCAGCACCCCCCGCGACCCTAATTAGGATAAAGTGGTTCAGAAAATGAATGAGTTTTGTCATCATAAGCTTAATTTCTTTTTTTTTTTTGCTTTACTGCACTCATCTATGTCCAACCTATGTCGTTTTACTAATAGTTGATTTGTGTTACGTGTGAATGGTTGTCAATCGATTGATTTCAATTTAAATAAGGGGATTAAGAACAGATTATCAATTACAAGGATTTTTTTCACCCCCAAAAATAGTGAAACTAAGCAAAATAAGAGTACATTGACATAATGGAGATGAAAATTAATTTTAAAGTTTGATACAGTTACAACATTGCCTAATGTAGTATATTGTGTGAAATCATAGCAAATAGTGAAATATGGTTCAACAGGCCTATGATGGAGTCCATTTTTTCCAGATTTCAACGCGAGTCTTGGTTTCAATGTGGTTCAATGAATTATAATCAAGTCGTACTTTGATAGCTTTCAAACTTGTTTTCCACATCAGTTAGAAGCCTAATGAGGTGTTTGTGTAGATACTTTCAAACACATTCCTCAAAAGCCAATGAATAAAAACAACATATGGCACCAACTGTCATCTTTTTTGCTAATTTCGTGTGCAAAGCCCTCCTAATTAGTCTTGCCAGTGTTTAGTCCTGACAGTCAATCAATACCAATAGTTCACATCATTCATTGGGGAAAGTCTCATAAATCTGAAAAGGTTCAAACCTCAGGGGTCACTTGGAGTCAAGAAATGCAAGACTTGATCATTTCATCTTATGGAACATGAGCTGAATGACACACATGAATCACTTGGAGTCAATGTCAAGGTTTGTCACGCTGCACGATATTTCATCAACATGAATCACATAGGCATCACACTCATGTACAACAACAACAAAAACTTACAGACAACATCATTTATTCATCTTTGACAAGAATATAAGACAGTAACTCCTACAATCTTTAGTTTCACTTGATTTTTTCAGGGCGAAGCACATGATACGGGCCATTTGCCGTGTAAATTGGTTTGAGATGTTTTTTGACCCAACTGTGCCCATTTCTTCGGATTGACGCTTTCGGACATTTATCATCTTCCATTCGCTTCTTACATTAAACTCCAAAGTATGTTTTGATGCCAGCATGATAAACGAACATCAGACGCAATGTGGCGTTTTTGATCAGATAAAATGAGATTTATTTATTTTACAAGCTTGATGACAATGATACTGTAACAGCTTATCAATAATTGACTCCATTTAAAATCTGCTTATTCTTGGGAAAGTTGAATGTTTATGCAAATGTTGAAATGTCAAAACATCTCGTATTTGCCTTATCTTACATTATATTACAAAACTAAGAGGGGCGCAACTGAAAAAAACCTTTACCTATCTGTAGGTAGTAAAACTCTCAAAATGACAGAGTAGTAAGTTAATATCAGCGAAAAAATACTTACAGGCTCCAAAAAGATATGATCCAGCAAATTTGTAAGATTCGATTCATGACTGATTTAAATCAAAGTGACCACGACTTGACACGACTTTAATATCACAAAGACTTTAATTATCACAAAACTGTCTTAAGACTGTTATAATTATGACAAGACATAGGCCATGTATATGAATGTTATGACAGATGTAATTAACAAGCACCAAATCAATTTTAAAAAAACATACAAAGATTTTTGTAGTTCTATGTGGGAGGTTTCTCGAGGACGATTGTGTCCTCGCCAGCAAGAAAAGTAATTTGTGCAGCTGTTATCATTATTTCTTATTTGCAGACATACATT
The DNA here is from genome assembly GCF_051989625.1 of Stigmatopora argus. Lineage (NCBI taxonomy): Eukaryota > Metazoa > Chordata > Actinopteri > Syngnathiformes > Syngnathidae > Stigmatopora > Stigmatopora argus. The sequence goes on from NC_135394.1 coordinate 8,570,460, forward strand.
ATTTCAATGCATTCCTTCCCTAGACTTATTTAAATTCGAATTTACATTTAAATTGGACAATCTAACCTAACAGGCAATACAATACTGTGACTTTTGCACAATATATCTCATGGTATATGGTCAGGTTTTTTTTTTGACAGTGGATAGCAGACACTGACGCCGATTTTTATCAGTTTTTGTTTCATTGTGTAACAGTAACAGTGTATGTAACAGTACTTTTATTTGAGGAGATGATTTTACTACTTTTCACACCGCTAAAGATAGATTAAAATGAATTATGAATCTGTTTAGACCATCAATCAATTTTCACCTTATTATAGTCATGTATGTATAGAGAATATGTTGCAAAAATCAACACAAGCATAAAGAGAACATGTGACCTCCACTCATGAATTAAACCCTGTTGGCTATGAGATCAGAACAAACAGTAAAACTTCAATTTAAATGGCCAATTAGGAGCCAGATAACTTGCCTATGAGTACATACACTTTTTTTCATGTACACTGGCAAATGGGTCATCATCAACTTGGGGTCAGGCAAAGGTGGAGCCTCTCATTAGGGCAATGGTACCATTATATTTGTCATTGAATAAATGGTCCCCAAATTCTAAAGTTGTCCTTTAATATCTGATTCCCTATTCTTTTTTTTAGTATTATGTTAAACTCCACCCATTTGTCTTATTTGAGTCACAGTCAATGCTGACTTATTTATATTTAGAGTGATAGTGCACAATTCAGAGAAGTCATGTTTTGTGAAATTATTTGTACCATTGTTTTCATACTTGGTGATATTTTATTTAGTTATAGCAAAAAAAGATGTCATTTTATAACTGCTGTCACATCTTTCATTTTTTTTACTGCCTGAGAACACAATTTAGCTGCCACAAAAATAAATATTCATCTTAAAATTCATATCATTTGTTGTACATTTGTGAGATTTAGGTCGTGCTTGTATCAGCCGAACGGATTATTGCAAAAGGATAACTTTTGCCTGTAGGATGAAATAGCGTATATTTTTTCCTAACAAAAGCATTTTTTTTTTATTTTCAGAAACATTATTGTTGATGTAATCAGTAATATCATCTCATCCACTGCAATATAGTGCGGTTCTCTGGCTTCCCCTGCTGTTATAAGTCAAACAGTGCAAATCAGACAATTGCTCCCTTCATCATTTCCATTACATTTCCAGTCTGTGTATTTGAAGTTTTTGACTGTTATGAATGCTACAATTCACTATTCTATGAATTTTTCATACAGGTAAAAAAGATGCTGTTTTAAATTTGATCAGCGACTATTGAATAATTGTACATTGGAGCAAAGCAATAGCAGTTAATTTTGTTGTTTCAGTAACATAATTACAAGATGCTCTATCCTGGTTTCCTTGAATATGACAAAATATTTTTTCAATGATCAGGTGTCTTGTTTTTCTTTTGTGGCATTATAATGCATGTATCAGATCCAATTTACAGAGATGTTATGGGGAAAACACATCAAAAGAAGTTTTGGGGGATTCTTATATGCAATATAAGGTCATTTAAATCTCTTGGTTATTTAAAATTCGAATTGCTTAGACTCCTTGAAGGCTTCAGTTCTCTGGCTGCTACAAAGGCCTTAAAATGACTTCCTTCGTATAAGAAAAGTGGGTAAGTTTGACATTGTGGAATACTCTATCCCTGTACAGTAGTCGGTAAAGAGACACGGTAAATTTAGCCAACAATAATGTACAGGGGATCTCCACTAGAAGAAGAGTGGTGTACACGAGAGCTTGGGATTGGCACTCTTTATATTTTGTGTTCTCATAAGAACGTAAACTGGGTGACTTCTCCAGTCGCGGCTGTGTAGGGCAAGTGAAAACAACTGGGGTTGTCTGTTTTGATGGGGATGTTGTCGTCAGAGTGGTAGTGGTAGGCTTGGACGTCCAGTTAGGGGTGGGCGCATTTGTTGTGATTGATGCTTCCATGGTTGTTCCTGGAATTGTGCTAGGTAGCGTGCTTATTACTGTCGTAGCTGCAGTGGTAATGGTGGATGTAGCTGTTGTTGGTAATATCATTGTAGTTGAACCTGTTGGCGTGGTTATTTGGGGAGTCGGTGTGAAAGTGATTCTTGGCGAGGTTGTAGATGGAACTGTTGTGGGTGTGGTTGTTGGCAATGTGACCATAAGTGCAGCTGTTGTTGTCAAAATTGTTGTGGGCAAAGGAATTTCCGTGGTGATCGGCCTCATAGTGCTAGCTGGTATGCTTGTCATCAAAATGGTGGTTTGTGTGGTGGTAACTTGTGCGCTTGTTGTAACCAGTGATGTGGTAGGGGAGGTCTTGGGTGTTGTTTGCTGTGTAGTCTTCATGTCAGTAGTTGTTCCTTCAGGAGCAATTGTTGTATAAGCTGTCGTAGCTTTAGGAGTGGTAGATGTAAGGGTGGTTGGCGAAGGAGTTGTTGGCATTGTTGTTGTGAGGGTGGTGGTTGGTCCTAAAGTTGGGAGAGTAGTTGGGAGAGTAGTTGTATGTAACATGGTGGTTGTGGAGGGAATGGTTGGGCATATAAATTGGTCCTCTTCCAATGACTTGATCTCCTGGTCTTTAAGATCATCTGGATACCAACAGACAACTGGTTTACGGAGGGTCGCAGAGTTTGCTTTTATCCAGCGATAGAGGTGAATAAGTTTACAATCACAATTCCAGGGATTGTCATGTAGATAAACTTTGGTTAGATGTGTTAAAGACTGAAAAATATTGGGAGGCAGTGTTTGAAGTTTGTTGCCTGAGAGGTCCAGGGTCCTCAAAGATGGAAGGTTTTCAAACACGTGAGAATCTAGAGAGTCTATCTTGTTGTTGAGGAGATTCAAATCAGTGAGTTTGTTCAGTTCTTCAAAGTGGTCGGATGACAGAGTAGAAAAGTTATTCTTGGATAGATCGAGCTTAGTCAGACTAGTCAGAGGACTGAATATCGCTTTTGGAAGGTCGGACAAATTGTTTTGACGAAAGCTTAAATCTCTAATTTTGTTCACTTTTCCAAACAGCACAGAGGGAAGGCTTGATAATTTGTTCTTGTGAAGGGTCAATGTTTTCAGGTTAGGGAAGCCGACAAAGTATTCTTCTGGTAAACTTGTCAAGAGATTGTCATCCAATATGATCTTAATCAGTTTGTCTTTATGGGGAAACTGAGTGGCAGATATTTCTGTTATTTTGTTGCTAGCCAAAGATATCTCTCTTAAATTTGGTAAATTTTGAAAAAGGTCCTCTGGAATGGCAGTCAGTTGATTTTCATAAAGCCGCAGTGTGGCCAGTTTGTTTAGTTTAGAGAACCAGGCAGTTTTCACTTCAGGGAGGCGATTTTTAGCCAAATGGAGCATTATGAGGTTATTCAGGCCATCAAAAGTCTCATCTTCAATGGATGCAATCTCATTTCCATGTAAGTGGAGCTCTCTAACCTTTTTAAGACCTTCAAACAAACCGTGCTCAAGATTACGGATCTTGTTCAATTTTAAAATAATTATCTCCAGGTTGCTGACACCTGAAAAGACTCCCACTGGTACGGACGTCAGGGGGGTGCTGGAGATTTCAACAAGCTTCATATCAGACAGACCTTCAAAAGCCCCTGGCTCAACATTAGTGGTGTTTGTGTTTATGAACTCTACCTTTTCCAATCGAGGGTTTTCCATAAAGGCGTCTTTAGGGATTGTTTTGATGTGACTGTCCAAAAAGAAGATTTCAGTCACCCCTGCACTCAGATTACGAGGGATTTCTGTAGCTCCGTTTAAGACAATTCGATTTTCTGAAGGGCAGTCTGTCGGTTTTTTACATATTTGTTTTTGAGTCCATAAGTAGTCCAACAATGTAAACAGAAAAAAAAGAATGATGTGTCGTCTCTGCATGCTTGTTTTACTACAAAAAGAGAGATTATGTTACTGGACTTGCATTTCAAAATGAAATATTCTAAAAAGTGTCAAAGTAAACTGCCTACCTGATGGATTCCTGTTGCAAAATGCAGAAGAGGGTTGCATCAGGCAGAATATGCAGTCTTTAAGTTCTTGTCTATATGACAACATGGCAAGCGACACTTTAGGGTGTGGCCAACATGTTCCTGTGACTGAAGATAAGGACCGAGATAGTTTTTTTTCAACTAATTACGTCACAGGGTTGCAATGAGGCTCCAAAAATAGCAATTAAAAAAAAATCATGTGTATATTTTACCCACTTGTATGCTGTCTCTAATTGTTTTCAGAAACGAACAGCATTGTCACTTTGTTTTAATGCAATGCCATTTTTAATTTGACATGGATTAGTGGATTTCATGTTTCATTATTTAAGGTTTTTTTTTCCATGACCCAAAAATAACTGGAATGAAAAAAAAAATGTTTTAGAGTCCAATTAGTCATAACTGAAATAATGCACTCTGTTTGGTAGCATAATAGGTTGAGTGGTGCAAAGCAGGTCTGGTTTCAAATTTGCCTTTTGGGTGGGTGGAATTTCTCCAAGCTACTATAGCTTCCCACAAATAAACTAAGATTTAACGGCCTTAATTTGCTCAATTTAATTTTTTAATTGAATTATCAAAGATAGTCCTATGCATAATAGGTTTAATTCTGCAACATAAATTGAACTGAAATGAGTCATTGTAGTATTTAATACAGCAGTGCTTTCAGTGCAAAACATTTTTTCTTTCCATGTGTTACAAACCAACGTTTAATATCACTGAAAACCAAAGCAAATGCTTCAATATTTTTTTTCTTTTTATACAGTAATATGTATAGCCTAAGGATTTTTTGAGTGTATTTCGTGTAGTAATAATGAACCAACAGAAGATGTCAGTGTCAGAATGGTACTAAACAGTCTCAGCAATACCTCTTGTTACAGCACTTAACTCTTAATAGTAAGTTCATTCATGCTTATTTTTCATTTTTTTCTGGTGTGTTTTTCAATATATAAGATATGTCCTGTGTCATTGTGCCCTGCGATTGGTGACCATAGTTTATTTTTCTATTTTAGCCAGATTACTGTATAAATGCTGGTATGCAGTAGAGGCGTGTGCATCATTAAATAAGCAAAATAAGAGGAAGAGGCCAATGTAATTCTATTTTTTTGTTATTAATGTTTTTCTCACTGTTGTCTAGTTCACTCTTTGGATTTTTTTCTGTGTGTTCCGTCAGTATAAACACAGTCATAGCTGATATGTGTCACTTGTAATATATACATGAGAATACAGAAAAATAACACACACCAACAGAACCGTTATCTAGTCTCAGACTTGGTAAAATCAAATATGGGATGGAAATTTACTGGGCAAATCACGGATATCATCAAAGCTTTGCCTTGTCTCTTTGAATTTTAGTTTGGTTGGAGTAAATAACGTTGCATAGTTTAAGCGATTCACATTTTTCACCCTCCCCTGTTGACCCAGTTCTGATTGGGTCATGTGGTGTAAAATGAAAAAAAAACATGAATGGAATCAATTTTTCAGCTGGAATCCTGTCTCCTCCAAATGTGGATAGAAATGTAATATGACAATTTGGATATACACAATGGGATCCTGGTATCGATATAATAATCCGTGTGATTATGTTCTCATAGCATTGTTGAGCCCAACAAAACCCCTACTTTGAATAATCAATCAAACAAAAGAACAACAGAAGCAACAGAAAATATATTTTTAAAAATGGTTCTGAGTGATGAGCCATTGAATCCGCTTGTGTTCCTAATAAAACTCAAACTTGGGTTAGTTCATCGGCATAGCTACAAGAACTGGCCTGTAAAAACAAAAAATGCTGTACCAATGTATGTTGAATGTATGCACATGCATCTCTCTCTCTTACCAGGGAGGAGGACCCTATAACAATCATACTCAGCAGGATCCTCCTCCAACAGAAATGGAGACCCTAAATTGTAAATATTTTTTTTATGTTTCGCACATACAAAATTGGTATACTTTTAAGGGGTTTAGTTGGTAGTATTGGAGCAATTTAAGGCTTTTTACATGTAAAAAGCGTCTCTACATATGAAAAGTTCAAGTTACGAAACAAGTCTTGGAACCAATTCATTTCGTAAATAGAGGTACAACTGTGTATGTATATCTTAAGCCACATATATTCTAAATCAGAATACTAGTTGACTGCATTGTAAATCCAGCCAACGTAAAGCAGTTAAATTTACAGCATAGAGTTCCTGCTCCTGTGGTTTATCTGTCCTCTCTTCCTTCTCCTACAGTAAAGACAGCCAAAGATGGTGGCACTTATGATGATTGTGGTGACAACTGCGACGACAATGAGGATGATGGAAGTGTGGTGAGGAACATGTCCCTCTTCCCCCTGTCCATTTCTCGTCACTTCATCCCCTGAGGACGATGTTATCATCCCAGCAGGTGAAGAAGTACTTCTGTTCAATGGTGGCGGTGGTTTCCTGCTCTTCTCTGTTGAGGCCAGCAGTGTCTGTTGTGTGTGACTTTGCTTCCCCAAGTCTTCTTCTCTCAGCAAAGCAACCATCTTCCCACTCAGACTTAGCGGAGTATCACACAGCACGAGGGTCTGGTTGACCTTTAATGGGTCCCTTCTCAGCCAGTTTCGAAGAGGCAGAATATCCTCATCACACCTCCAAGGGTTCTGGTGAAGAAGTACCTCCTCTGCCACAGAAAGCGCGTCAAGATCTCTCTGAAGCAGGTTTTCAAGAGTGTTATTTCTTAGGTCAATCTGTTCCAAGTGACTCAGACCTTGGAGAAATCCAGCTGGCAATGGACTGATAAAATTGTGTTCCAGAGAGATGTTTACCAGCATGGGAAGACCTTGGAATGTGCCAGCTTGTAATGTTTTCAGAAGGTTGGTATGAAGTGATATCTCACCGATATGTTCCAACCCTGCAAAGGCTCTGGGGGATACGTAGCTAATCCTGTTGCGACTTAGGACCAGGAGACGCAGCTGGGTGAGATTTTTAAAGGTGTAATCCTCTATGCGACTTAGTTTGTTGTCATACAGCCATAAGTCCTGCAGGGCCATGGGACCAAAAACCTCTGGACTCAGGCTTTCCAGCTGGTTTTCATACAAGGAGATCTGGGATAGCAGTGGAAGGTTCAAAAGGAGTCCTGGTGGGATCGACTTCAGTTTGTTTTTGGAGAGGAACAGCTTTGTGAGTTTTGTAGTCTTTGAGAACAAGTCGTGTTGGAGATGAGTGATATGATTGTCCTGCAAGGATAATTCCTCTAAATTGGGCAGATCATCAAAACTTCCACTGGGGATTTCCTGGAGAACATTTTTATTTAGTCGAAGATATTTCAGTTTTGAAAGCCCTTTGAATGTCCCACTAGACAATTGACTAATGTCATTTCTTGCGAGTAGTAAGTACTCCAGCTCAGTGAGAGGGTGAAAGGTTTCCATGGGTATTGAGTTCAGTTGGTTCTGAGTGAGATCAAGGGCAGACAGAACTTTGAATGTGGTGAACCATTTTGGACGAAGTACCTTCATCTTGTTTCGGTTTAGATTCAGAGTTTTGAGCGCCTGAAGATTTTGGAACAAGCCCTCAGGCAGATCTTGCAATTCAGTTCCAGTAATTGCCAAGGCCTCTAATTTCACAGTGGAATCAAACGTGCCATGTTGGATTTCCCTCAACGTTGTGTTGTCGATAGCAAACTTTAATACATTAGTGAGAGAAGTAAGGTCCTCCGCTTTCAAAGAGTAGATGTTGAAGTTGGAAAGGTACAGGGTAGTAGTAAACGATGGCAAAGGAGGGACACTTGAGAGTCCAATGCATAGCATTTCGTCTCCGTTACATTGACATTCAAATGGACATGCCCAAACAAAAATGTTGAGGCAGGATAAAAATAGGAACACCTGAAAGATGTGGGGATCGTCCATTTTGTCCCTAGACAAAAGACAAACGTGGAAATTATCATTCATTTTAATTTCAATGAACCTGTTACCAGCACATTAGTAATAGATACAGCCTACACATTAAGATATTTTTTTATTCACCAAGTGGACTCATATTTAGTGGCAATAAATTACTTACAGAGCCTCAATAGCTCTTTATCATGCAAAATCTGATGGTAATTGGATTGGATAACTTTATTCATCCCGTATTTGGGAAATTTCATTGTCACAGTAGCAAGAGGAAAGGCATTTTAGACATAAATAGATAGGTAATAAGCAAGTTAAAAAATAAATACATAAATAACTATATAAATAAATATATAAAACCCTATCAACTGTAAAATTCCCACGTCATTTTTCATCAGAATTGCCAGAAACATGCAAGTATGGATGTATCTGTGTATGGGAGTTTGTCTAGTAATAATAATAATAATAATAATAATAATAATAATAATAATAATAATCGGACATAGGCTTATTTGGGCAAAGTCAGTATGCAAAGACTATTTTTACACAATGACCTCTTTGACCCCATACATTTGTTGTTTCATATTTTGCAACAATTAGGCCTGGTAACATCTATAGTTCGACATGCCATCAGCAAACTTTGTGACGGACTCAAGTCTTTCATCTGTTTTTTTTTTTTTCCTAACTGCATTCATTCGTTGTACTGTTTTTTTTTTTTTTTGAATTTTTGGTTCTCACAAAGATGTTTTCTTTACCACGAGCAAAAACCTACGGAAACACAATGATAATTAATGCTGACCACTGCATTATTCCAGTGCAGTTTCCTTATTTTCCTTTTGAGCGAAAGATTGGTCACACATGACACAACCATAACATATCCTTCCAAAAGGTCATTTTATAATTGTGCATTGAATATAAATCCTGCTTTGACATTGCACTCCATGATAGAGAAGTTTCCCAAATATGGCCAAGGCAGTTCTACTTCACCTTGGAAGTGCTTTGATTTTTTTTCTTCCTTTTAGGACTTGAAGAATAATTTATAATCCACATTTAAACAATAATAGTAATTATACTGTTTACAATCTTTAATGGAAAAACATATTCATTCAGTGTATATCATATTTCACATCAGTAGGTGTAGCATTTATGTGTAGTAGACAGTCTAAGAATCAAATAATCAGAGTAATCATTAACTTGTGCCAAGTCCTTCGCAAGTATGTCACAAGAAATCTACTTAACCACACAAGCTCAAAAACACACGACATTCTGCATTGCTTACCTTGAATGGTGGCAGATGATTGAAAACACACTGTGGAGTTGTGTTCGTATCTCTTCTGCACACACTCACTGCCTCCCTCCCCTTATGAAATCCTTCGTTGAAAATTTCCCACTCACACCATCACATTTTCTGGGTCTTTATCATCACAGGGATCCCATTTTGCTTCACTTTTTGCGTACGCCCATGAAATCCGTAGCTCGTCATCATCATCATCATCACCCCAGTCACATTTTTGTTTAATGAGGGTGATTGGGGAAGGGGGAAACCCCACCCTCTCTGGTGTCAGTACTGGTATGAATGCACGCATTGGGACTTTTGAGATGGGCCATGTGTTTGTAATTACCGTATGTTGTATGTTTTACTTTCTTCTTTAGGAAACAGATGTTGTATTTAAGACTCAGGTCATGTACAGAGGAAGTTTTTCGTGTTGCTTTTTGTAAAAGTAATTGTAGTCTGTGTTCATTGTTATGGGCCAGATAATGGTGCTCTGTTTTTCAATGCAAGGAAAGGCCTATTGTATAGTTTGGGTGGCTAAATGAGATTCAAATCCTCAGAATGTTGAAATACAAAGTTTAATACCTGTTTTTATCTGAGACCTCAATGTTAGAACAGAACTTTAAATAATGTTCCAACCGCAGAGTCACATTTGAACCTAAACAAACTCCTTCTTTACCGCAAAATCCAGATAGCGAGGGTGGAGCCACACTAACATATAGACACCTCATAGTAACCCGCAACTTACCCTTGAACATGTTGCAGCAAACACTATAAAGTAGAAAACATGATAGAACACATAAATGGGCAATGATTAATTTGATTTTTCTAATGTTTAAGCCTGTAACCTGTTGCCAAATTAATTTCATGCTCAATAATACTTTCTACAACCAAACTTTAGGGACACATTAAAAGCATCAGAAATTGATAAACTAAAGATACAATGGCAATATAAGTTCAATTTTTAAAAATATCTTCATAAAACAAAAAGATTTTAGATGAACTTGTGTGTGTGAGTTACGGGTGACAGGCACAGTGTATATATGCATTTAACAAAACTTACTAACTTCTGTTCATTTTCTTGAAATTTTTTCCCTAATCTGTTTTATCAACTAAAAAATTGCATATACTTTCATTAGACTCTGGTTTGTTTTTTTCTTTTTGGTTTAGGTTTCCATTCCATTTTGTTGAGAGTCAAAAAGTAAGCATTTTTCATATACTACATGACATACTACACACTTTTTTTTCATATACATGACATACTACACACATTTTTTTCATATACATGACATACTATAAACATTTGCACAAACGTACAGAGAGAGAGAGGGGGGGGGGGCATTTCATGTAGGCATGGCATAAATCAAAAAATGTAGATTCATCATTAAAATTATAAAAGAATTATGAATGTGCCACTCAGTAATTATGAAGTAGATCCACCAGGACACACACTATGACATGAAGACAATTGCCTGTTCTAAGTAATGTCATGCCAATTCCTCTCTTTAATAAACAAAGTTCAGTGTTTACTTTTTGAGTTTTGAAGGCCCTGACTGACTATACCCCAGATAATGATAAGGTGGTTGTAATTCTGTCCACTTCAATGTTAATGCCTAAATTGCTGGATATTTTGATTCACATCTTGTACTAGGTGATCTTAATACAGCTAACAAAAGTCGGATATGCCCAATTTTTCCCTCAAATCATTGTAGTACTCTTGTCCAATAAAATTTCCATGCCATGAGTCGATGCTTTTTGTAATCTTTCCGCTTGTTTATGATGGCATTTCCCTTGTCGTGTGTGTGTGTGTGTGTGTGTGTGTGTGTGTGTGTGTGTGTGTGTGTGTGTGTGTGTGTGTGTGTGTGTGTGTGTGTGTGTGTGTGTGTGTGTGTTGTGGGAGCTGTTTTCTAGCTTCTGTTGTTTAAAGCCAGCCTACTGGAAAGTCCTAATGGCCTGTTGTCATGGCAATGAACTTGGGAGCAGTTCAATTCCTCCAATTGTTTTGAGTTAAAGTTGTGGAATTTGTGGTATCTGCAGTCATTATTATTTTTAAAAAAGATACGTATGTCTTTTGAGAGCATAAAGTTGCTACCCAAATATTAAACTATTTGATAGCATGGAAATAATTTTAGTCAACACAGTTGAATGCTATTGCATTACCAAATGTCCTTTAGGAAAGCTCACTTATTTTGCCTCAAATTGTAAATGAGAAATGGCGCTTCCTGCTTGCCGTGCGTTTCTTAATCATATCCGGTCTCTGTCCTTCTCCGTCAAAGAGGAAGTTTGATTGTCAAAACTTAAAGTACGCCTGGATAACTTTTGTGGAAGGGTGCTTTTCACATGACAATAAGTACTTTATAGTGTATTACTTTACAGTGTTAATTGTACTCAACTAAAATATCAATTAATATACCGTATTTTCCAGAATATATCACAGTTTTTTGGCTCACACTCAATTGGAACTTATATATGTTATATTGTGATATTAGTCTATAAAAATATTATACTATGATTCATTATTTTTATTATGACTTTAACGATTAACGGTTTTTCTTGTTTAAATTGTTCTTAAAATGCGACTTTAGTGTGACGGAAAAAAAATACTGCATTGTCTGAAATCAGTCTTATAATAATAGGGAGAAGAGAAAAAAACAGACTTCAAATTAAAAAATACTAATAGTAAACAAAAGTTTTCAACACTCTATTTTACAATAGATCAATGACTTTAAAAACAGTGCATTTAATTGGCAAACAAATGAGGCTTTACACGCATTGGAAAATCTTGACATGACTAGTACTTTGTATACTTTATAAGCTGCTGGATTATAAAAGAACAAGGTGTTGACGATGCATTTTCAAATTTAAAAAAAATCATTATCTAAACAAAACACTATATAACATGGTATTACCCTTCAACGTCTACATATTGTGCCTTTATCTCCTTCATTCTCTTAGTAAGAAGATGCATAGCATACATGGTAAGAAGGATAACGATAATGCCTGTGGCTACGAGCACGATGTGCGAAAACATGAGGTAGCCTGTCATGGTTGGGTTCGAGGGCAAAAACCATACATACACCCAACCATTGTGATAGTTATGATGGACAAAATCGGGCCCCTGTTCTACGATGAGAAAGTCGTGAAAAGTAGGTGAAATGCCGTAGGTGAAGGAAGTCTCATCTGGTCTGACACTTGTTTGTGGTTGGTGTGAGGAAATCTCTTGGTTGGAGGAAGTTTCGTATGGTTTTACACTGGTTTGAGGTTGTTGCGAGTGGCCAACTGTGGTCGTTGCGGTTGTCGTAGAAGACTCCTGAGTGGGTTCCTGGGTTGAAGTGCGACTTGGAGTGACTGTTGTTATGCAAGTGTTCAACTCCTCGTCTCGTAGGGAGTCGAGGGTGCGGAGCATTTGGTACTTTGGACTGTGACATACGATGTTTTGACTGTCAAGAACTACCTGGATGTTTTGTTTCATCCACCTTGCGAAACCTCGGATGCTGCAGGTACAGTCCCACGGGTTGTCACCCAAACTAACCTGTCGCAGTGCACTGGACATAAAAATATCCTCTGGAAGGTTCTTAAAAAGGTTTCCACTCAAGTCCAGCATCGCAAGTTGTCCAAGGTCCTTGAATATGTTGTTGGGAAGGTTAAGGAGGGAGTTGTTATTCAGGAATAATGTTTCTAGTTTATTTAATTGGGAGAATTGTTGAAGATCCAAGGACTGGAGGTTGTTGGATTTCAGTGAGAGCTCGTGTAGTTCGGGGAGACAACAAAACAAGTCTGGGGGCAACTCACTTAGCCTGTCATTAAAATGTAATTTTAGGACCTGCAGCCCGGTCATGTTGGCAAAAAGATTTCCAGGTACTGTGATAAGGCTAGTTTCATACAGGATAAATTCAGGCATTTCAGGCATGTGCCCCATCAATTCAACTGGCAGCGTTATGAGTGGGTTTTTGTAGAGGGTTAGCTTAAACATTTTCGGCATGTTATAGAAGCTCCTCTCGGGCAAAAATTGAAGTTGGTTTGAAGACAAGGTCAGATTCTCCAAGTTCCTCAGTGACCAAAACACTTGAGGGGGAATAGATGCTAACTTGTTGGAGTAGAGATGTAGATACTTTAGGTTGACAAGATTATTAAATAGCTCAGGTTCTAAATGCTCTAGTTGGTTTTTATAAATGCTGAGCTTTTCAAGTTTGGTTAAAGTGTGAAAGATAGTTGCTGGAAGTGTTTTGAAGCGGTTTTTGCCAATGTTCAGAGTCTCAAGGTTTTTCAGCCCACTGAAGGTTCCCGGGGGGATACTGGAAAATCTGTTGTAACTTAAATCTAGGTCCTTCAATTTAGCAAGTCCTTCAAACATGTCAACAGTAATGGTTTCTAGTTGGTTCTTATTTAAATGGAGATTCTCCAGAGCGATAAGCGGTCTAAAAACTTTGTCTGGAAGCGAGGCAAGATTGTTGTATGATAGCTCGACAGATGTCAGCTGTGGTGCAGCATAGAAAGCCTGGGGATGGATTGTGTGGAGCTGGCTTAAAGTTAAACTAAAATGAAACATCAGGTCCTTTTTCTCAAGACTCTGCTCGCTAATGACGTGCATCTTTGTCATGGTCAGTCTGAGTGTATGCATCTTATGTGGCAATTGTTCTGGTGTATCAATGATGGTATCACCCCTGCACTCAACGACGTTGCTAGGATGACATACGCAGGCGATGGGACAGGCTTCGTTGCAGTTGAAGAAGGTCAGTGTGGCCAATATCATTATCAATTCTGCAAAAAAAATGTACCAAATAATAAATCGTAATTACAGTACATTGTTTTTTTTTTTACATCTTCAGTTATTTAAAGATTTGTGAATATCAACTAACGTGACATGTATTCATATAGAGATGAGATTGTATGCAAAATATATTTGTGCAAGATAAAACATCTCCAAGGAATTTTCAAACAACCAAATATAGTAATAATTAATGTTGTACTGACCTTTTAAAGAGAAATCCATCATTTTTTAGTGGTGTGGTGATATTAGCAAGCCCAAAATGATGTTAGAGCTGAACAACTATGGTGATACTTGTCCAAAACTCATCAAATGTAAAAGTGTTCTCCACAATGCAATGTGTTGAAACTGATAACTAGTGAGGAGGAGCACACATTAATGCTGGATCATTTCCTCACATTTCCACTGTTTTGTGATGCAACGTGATGTAACTCAATGCTAGACAGCTACGCTATCTCACTCTTATTATGAAAAAGTAATGCATCTATTTATTGCACTGTTGCGGTGAGTAATAATAAAGCATGTTTCATTAACTATTATATTATAATAATTGCTATCACTCCCTGGTACCAGGTGGTAATCACAGATGTGCTAACCTACCATTTCTCCGTGTTTCCCAAATACTTAGTATAATGTTGGTTGACCATGGCTTCCTCCCATTCAAATTTGGCAAAAAGCTATAATTAATTTTTCAGCTCTATTACACTTTTTGACTTTTTTTTTACATGATAAGCCTAAAAGAAGATTAAACTACCGCTTTATTTTTAATAACTTTTAATATGCACAAATGATTCATTGTGTTTAAAAAAACAAGGTTTTGACCAAAAATTTCATTAGTAATTTAGCAATTAAAAAAAAGAAATATTCTTCACGAAAATACTTAAACACATGAAATGAAACTTGCCGCACTTTACCCCCCCAGAAATACTGTGGCACCTTACATTACTTTTTTTCGTACCTTTTCTATGAAGTCCAAGTAGGAATAAGTCCTAAAATGCTTATTAAATACCAAATATCATAGCTTTCTGTCCATATATCAATCAAACCATAGAAAACACAACTTCAGTGACACATATTTTATTTTTAAAAGTAGCATTCTATTTATATTACCAGAGACAGATGTAATACTTGCTGAGATGTTGTGCTCCATTCCTCCACAATAGAGCGCCATGAAGACAGACAAAAGCGCTAGGCAAATAATAACCCTGCTGCACTTGTCTTGGTGAAGTATTTTCCGGGAGTGGCAGATGATGTACACGTTATAGTCCTACGCCACCGCTCACATGATGAGAACACCTCGAAGGGACGACTTCGTGATAATGCTGGTTAATGATGGTCTGTACTGCTGAAGTTAACAGTGTTCAAATAAGTGATGTTGTGGCTTGTTAAGGCTATGTTGGGCTTTGCAGCAAGAAATTTCAGTGGTCCTCATCCCCCAGTAGTCCCATCTCACACACAGTACTTCCAGAAACAAGCTGCAGACAAAAGAGGACTAATGATTTCAAGGAGAACAATAATTCGACCTTAAAAGAAGTTAAAAGGCATGCATTGTGATCTCTAGAAATAAAAATGTAAAAAAAGGCAACCTACGTTCTCCCCTCTTTCTGGTTATCGGTTTGTCCACTAAATTGGCCGCAATTTCCTTCTCTAATTCCAGATCATCTCTCAGTGCCTCCAACTTAAAGAGATGTAAAACATTTCAGAAAAAAATTGTGCAATGCAGTACATTTGTTTTGCTGTTTTCCCTGTCTATATAGAATTGTTAAGTTAACACGTTATTTCCATACATTTATAAAAGCCTTACCTCTTCTAAATCTGCCAATTTATCAACCAGTTCATAACCTGTCAACAGAAGAAAAAATTAGTAAAGCAAGAACACCGACGAGGACATTCTTTCAATTTGAGTTTTTCCAAATCTTTCACCTGGAGTATCATTCTTCTCCATAGGACCTAAGCTTTTGTGCAGAAGCATTGATAGAATTTTACTCTGGAGCTCCACATCGTCTTTTGGATTCAAAACATGGTTACCTGCATAGACCCCAAGAAGAAAAAAAACATGAAAATGAGCCAGTCATGAAACTTGTTGCATTTGCGTTTCAAGCCTAGAATATTGCAAATCAACCTTCATACCTGCATTAAATAAGGTCCTTCCTTGGACATCTATCACACCCTGAAGTAATAACACAGCCAGGAGTCCAAAGATAAAGTTGACAAGTCTAAGTCTATCCATGATGCTCTCAATGTATGGTCCCAGATGCAGTGCTGTGCAAACTCCTCAAGCCAGCGATTCTCCTCCTCAGGTCCATCGCTTCAATATATGTATCTTTTTTTTTTAGGATAGAGGCGGAGTCAGTCAGCCACGTGCGTATTAAATCAATAACATGTCACTGTTTGTGTCGTCAATAGTCGCCCATTTGACTGGGGCTACATCACAGCTGATGGAAATATGACGTTATAAGGAAGGCCAGTAACTCTATATCACGACGACACCAGCGAATCAAGCACAGAGAGGAAGCAATCAATCTGCCTGATGGTTATGAGAAAACTGAATCACATTTTTTGGCACTTGCTAGTCTTTTTCTTTTATATTAATTAATTCCTTAAATAGCTCCATAGGATTGTGTCGTACAAGGAAGCAGGGCTAAGTAAATTGATCCACCAGACAAGCCCCCCCATGCCCCCAAAGTGCATTATAGCGAGAGAAGAGCTCCACTCCAGTCTTGGCCGCAGGACTCATTTGGGGGTGAAGGAACATTTATCAGCGGGCGAGCCAACTAACCAGCACCTCACTATATCACTTCACTTTGTGCGTCAAATGAAGCCATGCCAGAAAAGCAGGTATCGTTTGGGCGTGGTGTTAAGAAAATGAGCTGGCAGGCACAAGATGAATTTGGCTGGTCAAAGTATCATAAAAGTTCCTCCTGGCTTCCAGGCTTTAGTCGAGGGCCCGTTGATATCTTGCATCTCCTGTCTAAGTGTGTTTTTTCTGCGAATCCATCACTTAAGATATTCTGCCATTGAATCTAAATGGAGAACTGAAGCTTAAATGAGCTGTGAAGCAAAAATTGAATTAAAGGTCAATGTTGAGATTGGATTGCCAAAGGCTGAGTCGTAAAAATAAAATAAAAACTTTAAGATGTGATGAACTAAAGATACGGTTGTCCTACCAATTTGTTTTCTAGCAGTCACCTAGTTCAAGGTCTGATTTTATTCATTCATTTTCTAAACTGGTTTCCCATCACAAAGGTCACGGGCAATCCTGGAGCCTATCCCAGCTAACCACGTGCACCAGGTATTTCACTCATCATGGAAAACAACAGTATCCTTTTATAAATTACCCTAATTATCAAGAATTTTAGACAACATCTGTGGAAAACTCCTTGCGGTGGAAAATTGGTTTGCTTTGGTGGTAAACAAATGGTATCCGCAGATTGCAGGCTGACATTCAGTTGGCTGAATTTTTGCCAGATGGATTTCTTGCTGCCTAGGGGACGCATAATGGAACCACGTGAGAAAAGATACAGTTTGAAGAGAATAGATAATGGGAATGAAACAATACAGTATGTGGAACAAATACTAGTAGGATTCTGGTTATATTCGTGCAGAAGTGTTGCTGGCTCTGATGTTTCACTAGGGACTGATTGGTAGTCTGCGCTTTGCAGAAATCCATGTGCCAGTCTTAAAATTACCTTATATGGAAAATCATTGGTACAGGTCAGAGATGAACCTTGCAGTTATCAATCTGATTTTAATCAAATTACTGCAGCGCTAATGAAAAAGGCCAGACCTTGGACTATGTCAACGTGAAATATTTTTTCAAATTACATAGTTATGAATAGGTTGCATCTGGAGGAATACCCTAATGGTGTTATTGATTGTCCTTTAAATTTATCACTACGTATAATGGAAAACTATTATTATTACAATTGGCTGACACTAGAGGGGGTTGTTCCATTACCATTATTGTCCCTGTCATGTGTCAAACCATTCTAAATATGTCATTTGTTCTAGCCATTCTCTCTGTGACGCCCTTGGTTTTGTGTTCTCCTCATGTTTGTTCGATTACATTCTTTGGATTCCTTACCAATAAATAATATTTTCATATAGGACAACCTTGTGCTCATTCCGATTAGTGACGAGCCTGCAGCTGCTGGAGGCGGTCATTGTGAGCAAAAACTGTGTCAATGTGCTTTATGTTGCGAAGTCTACGGCGGAAGTATAATTGTAAATCTTCAAAATTAAACATATACAACACACTGTTCGTCGAATCTCTCTTGTGGTGAAATTATATAAACCTACATTGATTTTAAAAGGTGATTTTACGAAGATAAAAGAAAACCTAATCTTAGTGAACATTTAATAAGATACAAAAAAAACATTGTTATAATATTTTGACATGAACAACCAGAAACGGCGCGGAAAGCAGACTTTAGTATGGTAGGCGCGAGACAAGAAAGAGATGCTTGTCAAAATCTGACACGCTAGCTGGGTTGCTACTACGTATAGAGAAAGGGAGAAAGAGGGTGGGCACCGAAACCAATCAGGGACGGTCCACCACCTGAACCATCCGTCGTTCTATAATTTGAGGCGATCAATCAGGCGATCGGCGTGTTAAACCTTTGATGAAAAACACGCACTTTACGGTCATCGACTCCGTATGGGTGACGACATGGCTGAGTGTAACGTTAGCATCGACCAGGACAAACTACCTGGAGTGAAAGAGGGTAATGTGACATCCGTAACATACTTTTTTGAATTGTCATATTTTACCATATATACATAGGTAACACATCCGATTCTGAAAAGTTGGTAAACACAGGTGTTTTTACCGTTGATCTCTTAGGCTGTTGTTTTTCCACGTTTAGCATAGACTGCTAGCATACGCTAGCAAGATTGCCTTAAATCTGAGCATTTAATTAATTGCATTCTTAATTCATAATTGATTCAATTGTAATCATTTATCAGTGGTAAGTAATTGTCGGGAATATGGTGGATATGCTTTGAATGGGTTAGAAACGTAATGGTTTGTCATAGGGCTGACAATACTTGAATATTTGTTGTTAAACACTAGGCAAAGTTGACAGGAAAGGTTTGGCAATGTACATGATACGACTATTTTTTGTTTAAATAAAATAAAATAAAAACGTCTATAAGACTAAATTAATTTTATTCGCACTTTATTCAATTCTTAAATTTCGTTCTCATTAAGGCAACGTATTTACTCTTTGATATCAAAGGCATCTGAAAAAGTGCGCTAAATTCCCAACAGCCAATAACTTTTTGCTTATTGTCATACTTTTATGTAAATCTGTTATCTCTAAATCTGAAATTGTCTTGACAATTTCTTGGTGCATTTTGAATCTGTAGCTCCGCCCACTGGCGTTCGTACCTGTCACTTCATAGAAAAGGTGATGATAAACAGGTGAGGTGGCATCGGGATGCGATCTAGTATGGCAATCTGGGTTGTCGTGGATGATGAAAACAGCAGCTGCTCACTTTTAGATGCTTGTTATTCTGCTCACAGAGATGAGCATGGCCAGTCTGCAGAGGGTCTTTGAAAAAAGCTGTATGCAAAGGGTTCTCCTTCACTGATAATGTGCTTTAAAAAGCTTTTCTTGCCTGCCACACTGTACTTCAACCAGTAGCTACATTTGTCCTCGATGACTTGTAATCCCAATTTAAAATGACAATAGTTAGCCTTTTTTATACCATACTGCCAGAACTGGCGCCCATAAGGATTTCTGGTCTATACAAGGATTGAGTAGCTGTAATGCATTATAGGTTTCCTGGTTAAGAAGATTACCCATATGGTAGGGACATGTGAATTAAATCCCACCATCCTCTATGAGTCACTTGGGGCTTTGTCCATTCAAGCATCTGTTTAACCAGTCGTCTTCTAGAGCTGAAGTGTAATTTTTACGGTATTACCAAAAGACATTAACAACAGTGTTAGATTAACAAATTAAACATTCTAAGAGTTAACCGTTGTTGGCCTATTGATTCTGGAATGCCTGATTATAAAATTCAGATGGAAACGTGTTTGTCATATTCATTTTTATGCCGCTAAATTTCCCAAGGCAATTTTGCTTGCTTGGGATGAACTACAGGGACATCAATTAGCATCAATAGGACATCAATGAATGGCACTGGCAGTGCTTCTGTTTCAAATGGATTGGAAATGAGTTCAATAGTGACAGTGAGTAAAGGGAATTTGTTAAGATTTGTAAAGTCTCAATATGAAATACTTTGAACTTGAGTAGAAATCTCCTGCTCCTCCTCGTTTCCACAGTAAATGCCACCTCTACCAATGTATAAAACCAATTTGGAATCCTGAAATGAAAACTGAACTGCTGCCCCTTGTAGGTGTAACAGAATATTTTATAAATATGTACTAGTAAAATGGAGAAGCCAGAGAAAGGAAACCACAAAGTTGCTTTTTTAGTCTCAATATGATCAGGCAAAAAAAAACTGTCATATGCCTCTGTTTCGGGGAAAACACTTAGTGTGTAGATTTTTAGTTCTTTTTCTTTTATCAGCCAGGCATCCCACCCTTTGTTCTGTACTGCCATCATCAGATACTTTAAATAGAAAGCTGGGTAGCTCATATTTTCTTAGAATCAATCAATCACTCAGGCACAAACAAAAATATAAACGAACTTGCAGCACAAAACCAGTGTTCTTTCACAGCAAAAGTGTAAAAATTGAATAAAAAGTCTGAGTTCAATCACGATGGTGAAAGAGTTATTTAAAAATGATGATTCTAATTGAAATGTTAATTATTGGGAATTTTCGTTCAATGTTGTGAAACCTTGACGTCTTAACAAAGGCTGACATCTCTTATTTGTTAGCTACACAGGTCTGCTGAGAAAGAAGCCCATTGTTTAAGTAAATGAAACAAAACTAAAAATGAGTAATGCGTTGTTGTTGTTTTTTTTTCTCCCCCTAGTGTGCCGAGACTTTGCTGTACTGGAAGATCACAGCCTTGCCTACAACCTCCAGGAACAAGAGAGTAAGCATTTTTTTTTTAAATTAATCCTTTAAAATAAACAAAAAAAATATCCTGTTTTTCCGCGAGAGCAAAGAATCCTTTTTTAATCTACTTGTCAACCAGGAAGCTAAAATAGCGTAAATGCTATTGCCATTACTTTGTTTAAACGCCAATTCCTGCACTTCCTTCCAGACAGACAACATTCCCTTAGACGAGGGGTGTCTAACCAATTCCACAAACCAATGAAATTCCTGCTAAAGCAAGCAGCACCTGACTGAAATCATTTGTAGATCAGTTTAGTGAAAAGGCATCTCCTTCATTAGTTGGAACGAAACCCAAGACTGTCTCTGGTCGTAATGGAATTGGTTTGTCACCAGTGTCGTAGATTATTATCAAGGAGCCGCCCGGGAAGCCCTGTTTATTTGAAGCATGACAGAGCTACCGCCTCTTTTTCACACGAAACCATGTTAAGCCAAACCCAGTAGACTATAATTAGTTGTGGTTGCCGTGCCAACCAAAGCATTTCATTGTGTTAGTGTTCAAAAGACGATTTGCTTTGGTTTTTGGCTACTGAATTCATCCATGTCTGTCAGAGCTTTTAGTGTAATTTGTTGAAGTTTAGAAATGTGTTCAACACATGTTTAAAGCATGGGCAATTAATGCGGCACGGTTCAATCCAGTTTGAGTTGGTGAGGATAAGCGGACTTGGCAATGAACAAATGAATTTGCTTTGATCGTTGCTGTCCTTGTGTCGTTGTTAAACCAATTTAAGTCAAGTGGTCTGTGACAAAGACTCGGCTGACATTCATTGGTTTTGGGATTGAGGGCTTCTCCTTTTGAGCGCAAAGTTACGTGCATGAGTACGATGATGTAAGGCTAACAAATTAAAGAACAAAAACAAAGCCGTATTTCAACGTAATCGTTTAATTTGAACATTTTATGCCTTTGTATTGGAAAGGTGTCCTTGCAGTCAGCCAAAAACAATATTGCAGTGTCAAGTCTACCGTCCTGATACTACACACATGGGTAGTTGTCCTCCAAATTATGTGATATCTCCTGTGGGACTTGGTTATGTGATGGACATTGAGTGATAAGACACCTTTACTCGCTTTTAAAATTTTATGTCTTAAGAAATATAAGTCAGTGTCTTGAAAAGAAACAAACTAAAATAAGTTCCCAATGACTCTTCCCGATTTTCAACAGAGGTGACTCACCGTTTTAACCTTTTCAGCTAGAGAACAGCTACCTTATGTTGCCTCGTGCTTGTGAATTACCAGATGTAATTGGGGCCAGTTCTCAAGGAAGTTGGCTTTAAGATGGATAGTCAGGTCAAAAAGATC
Source organism: Stigmatopora argus (assembly GCF_051989625.1). NCBI lineage: Eukaryota > Metazoa > Chordata > Actinopteri > Syngnathiformes > Syngnathidae > Stigmatopora > Stigmatopora argus. The sequence continues at coordinate 8,592,644 of NC_135394.1, forward strand.
GGCGCAAACGAATGAGTGATGCTGTCCACGCTTACCGAGTGCGTCAGGCGGCAGGATTTATCTTCTGTTATGGCCACAACGTGCATTCCGCCAACCTTGGAATGGCAGAGCAACAACAAACATTCATTTCTCAAGTGTCTTTTGAGTTTATCACCAGCGAATGGCGAGTGAGTCTCCTTGCCTTTCATCATGTTCCCAACAGGCAATCCAAACAAACAAATAGACAAACATCTTTAACTCAATGATCAGTAAATATGTGATTTATCATTCATTGTGTGCAAATACTGCTTTGTCAGAGCATGAGAGAACACTGTGTAATGTGTGTTACAGTCGAGAGCCACTTGGCGTCCAATGTCCACAAGAGCCGGCTAGTGCAGCACGACCTGCAGGTGGCCAAGAAACTGCAAGAGGAAGAGGATGAAATCGCCAAGGTGGTGATCAAGAACCAGCATGTTGCTATGTGGGTATTTCACACACGCTGACACGGGCAAGCTTCCACAAACTTGTGCTTTGTGGATGTCAAAAGTGTGCCTCACACTGTAGGCAGCAATTGCATGTTTAGCCAAAGATTTTACAGCAGTGCCCCGCCTAGTGTTGCTGTGTCAGTACAGACACTTAGATGGCCTAGTGCGGCATTTGGTCTGTTGCCACTCAACACTTGGCTCAATCTCTCGGGAGTAAAAATCCTTTTCTGTGCTTTGCATTTCAATCAGCAAACCGCCTGCGTCCGGGTTCGGTGCTGTCATAAAAAACACATCCTTGCTCCACGGAGATAAAATTGACACCGTTATATTGCATGGGCTTGCTGACAGATAATGTCCCCACAGACTCTTTGGTTTTGAACAGGTAAAAAAATGTCAGCTGTTAATGCCAGAGCACATGCGTCGCGTGATCAAATGCTATGTATTATCTATATTACGCAACCGCATAATAGTTGCGTAGTAATAATAGAATATTTCTGGTGTCCTTCAAACTGTTAGGGAAGTTGAAGACTTTATTCAGGCAATTGGCTTATTTCATTTAATAAGATGGTGTTGTCCTCTTTTTCTCACCCCATGCGCACACACACCAACATGCGGAAACCCCAGAGCGCGCCAAGATAACGAGATCGCCCATGAGATTCAGGATGAACTGGTCAGACAGGCTGAGCAACAACGACTGCAACAGGAGGAGAAAGATGCGGTAAGGAAGTGCATGTACATCCATACACACACATTTACAGTTTAGAATGGCTTAAATGCCTCGCCCTGGAAATACATTAAAAAAATAAAAATAAATTGAAACTACTCAAGAGTCCAACATGGTTAACGTCCACCAAAAATGCAACTTTAAACGTCTTCATTTCTATAAAGGAATGTTTTCGAAGTATAAAAATGGATTTTGATGAATTGGAAAATTGAAGGGGATGAAAGATTGCTTCTCGTATAGCACAAAAATTATAATTTGCTGCTTAATTCAACTGTTTGCAGGCTTTTGCTCGTAAAATGCATGAGAAGGAGATGAAAGAGGAAAGAAGACGGCAAAAACAACTAGATGAAGAGTACTACGAGGATACAGTAGGTGAGGAGAATACTGCGGCTTATCTCGAGTACAACTGGATTGCCTCTCAATCACTCTTTTGATTAATTTTCAAACATGAAATGGTACGTCAAAAGAGTGACAGTTTGCAGCAATCGTCTAACGTGGTAACCTTAGTATTCCTGGTTACTATCCCTTGACTTGGAAAAAAAATCATCAGTAACAGTATTTTCATTTGTCTAAAGTGGCCTATGTCCGATTTTAAAATGTTAACAAGGCAAACATGATAGTAATGATAAACAAATTGGAGCGCAAGACCTTGGCTAGCTGATAAAATAGGAACGCTGGTGAAGCATACTTTTTTTTTTTTAATCTGAAAAAATGTGCCTTAGAAATTAAAAACATTTTCCATCAACAAAATAATTTATTCCAAGAAAAAATATACAAATCACGGGACAGAAAATAGATCACTAAACAAAAACAAAAAAAGCTATACTGCTCGGTGTCCAATTACAGAATAATGAAATCACAGAATATGCACAGGAAATGAGTATGACTTTTTAAGATGCTCATTCCTGATTCGGTTTTGCCTTTAATTTAAATAGTAATTTTTTTTTTTAATCAAATGACAAAAAATTTTGATAGTGAAAATTTTCTTTAGCAATTAGTAGTAAACATTGAAAGCATCTTGCATGTTTCTGTAAATATCCTCCGCAGGCATAATATTCGGAACTGAAATGTTTTCAATGGAACATTATTGGGCAATTCTTTTGGAGGTGTGTGGGTGTGTGTTTGTCTGTAATGAAGGCTCTCACAGGAAGCGAGTGCCTATTTTTATCCTAATCCAGAGGATCAGCGTTGTACGCAACCCAGCGTGTGGTTGGAATAAGTCTTCGCTTTACGGATCAGTGTTACAGTAGTTTAATGAAAGAAAGAACACTTTGGCTCCAATGCCTTCAGGTACTTTACACCTGCAGATCCCCCTGCCCGTTTTTTTCTTCATAGTCAGCAATGTCCTGAACTATATATAATATTTCATCAGGTTGAAAAACATAATAGTTCTTCTTACAGATGATTTAACGGGTAGGATATCACAGAAATAGAATTGGTGTTTGGGTGAATTCATTTCAAAGACTGTCTGCATTACATAGTGTAAACGTCAAACGCTGCATGGCATCACATTTCTTCAACATGTCAGTCCTCATCTTATTTGTTCTCTTAAGGATTTGTAATCTTGTAAAGTCCTTTTAATTTAACATCAAACAAATACTTCATCACCCCTAATATTCGAGGCTCGTGGTACTTGGCCGTTTGGTCGCCGGACTTTTGGTCGCCGGACGTTTGGTCGCCCGGAAGGTTATTGATAATTATCATTTCAAATTTTTGCTCAAATTCCCTAAATACAAACTGTGAATTATTATTTAGTCATACTTAATGCCCTATTAATTATTAGGCTAAAGAAAAGCTCCAAATTTCCCGTACTTTTATGTGACCTATATTGTGTTTTGTTGGAGAACTTAAGACCCTGACTGACGTCCCTTCCTAAGGGGACAACTCATGTACATACACACTCTTATACACTCACACGTCCGCTCAGTGAAACTGCTCAGGGCCATTGTTGGCTTTTATTGATGCGTAGACCGTGTTGTTTTACCTTGTTTTGTCGCCGGACGTTTGGTCGCCGGACGTTTGGTCGCCGGTTGTTTGGGTCGGAGCGACCAAACGTCTAGTGATCAAAAGTCCGCCGACCAAAAGTCCGGCGACCAAACGTCCGGTCATGGAGGCTTGTAGCCACCGTTCTTCCCGGGGAAGATCCACGACTAATTGACTAACCGGTGAATTAGAGTTTTGTCTTTGTAACTTTTCACATGCTTGCTAGTATCATATCGCCCGCTCTTATGTTACCCTTTTGTGTATTTCGTTCCTCCCGACTCAGCTGCGAGACAGCTTCTCGACCTGGACAGGGCAACGCTCCACACGTCTAGCTCCGCAGGCCGTCATGACATGTATTCTCCAGTGAGCTCCCAACGCGAGCAATCGCCAGATTATAATTCAATGGAGTCGAAACGGAGCCGGTACCCAAAACAGGATCTGGCCGAGCATCACAGCCGCGCCAGATACCCCGAGCATTCCCTGCCGGCAGAGGGAGGCAAGGGGAGATTTGCTGAGCCATATCCAGATCACCCGCTCCCCGACAAAGGCAGGCACGGGGACAGACACCCTGATTACGAACCCGTCGAATTTAGAAGAACACGTGACCTAATGGGCGAGGACCCCAGTAGAGTAGTGAAAAAGAAAGAGAGGACAGCCCATTCCCCTCTGAGTCCGAGGGAAAGAGAGCAGGGCTGGGAAAGAGAGCGAGACAGGGACAGGAGATATGAAAGAGACCATGGCAGGGAGGTAGAGCGAGACTCTAATATGAGAAAACATAAGTCGGACAGGGATCAGGACATGAGGTCAGGGAGAGGAGGAAGAGAAGGGGAGCGCTTCAGAGATGGAGAACACGGCGAGGACAGGCCTGAAGCTAGAGACAAGCAGACACACAAAAGCAAGGACACTCAACGAGCAAGGGCCCGAAGCAGAGAAAGGGTCCTCTACGATGATTCCGTTGAGCCGAGGGTTGGTCGGACGTCCCGGGAGGAGGAAGAGGATGACGCCAGGTGGGACAGGCGGCGCCAGCGGATCCAATCTGGCCCCGATGAGGTGTTTGAAGAGCACAGGAACAAGGAAGGAAGAGGTAACAGAGAGAAGAACAGAGAGAATCGCACACCCTCCAGCGGCGAGACAGGTACCACGCTGAGCCCCTAATTGGGCGATGTGGGCGGCGTTTGTGTTGGTGTGCTTCAGTGGCTATGGCAATCTCAGGTGGTGGGCTGATCTAAGCGTGCCAAGGAACTCAACAATTCTCTGTCAAATTTGCAATTTGATGGCTTACAGTGATTGTGTTCTTTCCTCTTCTGGTCTGGTTTTCTCTCCCTTTTGCTGTAATCATGCTATCAATGGTGAAGGATTGAGTGAAGCTAGGTTTATGAAGTTAAAATTAAAATCCTACACCAGCTTTCATTTAGGGGGGCTTCGCAATCTGCCCCCTTAAAACAAAACAAAAATTGCAAATTGACTGGTTTGTGAATCAGTTGACAACTCTGATCCCTAGTGACTAAAACAATCAAGTGATCATCATATGCTACCAATCATTTGGTCAATTGTTGTTTTTATTGCGTAATATTGCCAAACGTTGACTTTCACAGGTCGAATTGTGCAAAAAGGGAGCGGAGCTGTCATTGATCCAGAGTATGGACTTGGCGAGGCCACTAGAGACCTGACCAAGCTGGATTTGCGTGAGCAAGAGCTCAAGGACTTGGAGGTAGCCAGGAGACTGCAGCAGGAAGAAGTCAAGGTGAATCTTGAATAAATATATTTATTATACGACCAACCACAACATGGTGGCGACTGTTTTTTTAATTGTGATTACAGTTTATATGGAACAGCTCAGAGTCAAAATTAATATTTTGTTTGAGTGTGTAGTAAAGAATATCAGTACATTGTGCCAGTGATGCTAAAGTTACGGCATGATCGGTATGCATTATATAACCTTCGTTTGCAAGCCTTGCTCCATCACAGAATTGCAATAAAGATACATTAATTCCCATTAAACTGCCAGGCAATGCGGCAGCATGCTTAAACTGTCTTGTATGCAGACGTGTGCCAACCGTGATTAAAAAAAAAAAAGACATCAGCCAGTGAACCAGTGAGTGATGTGTTTTACTATAATGTAATATTTATGTATAGCATTTTTATCGCCCAGCTTTCAGAGGAATAACTAATCCCTCTGTGCTATGTATGCTGTATGGGTGTGTTTTGTCCTCATTTAAAATGCTGTTTTGCTTATCAATATTTTATCCAATTTGAATACCTCAAAAACTATTCAGATGTGGTTTCACTATATTTTGAAAGAAAATAAAACTGGCATTTTTTTTCTCCAATCTGTTTCAGGCAAGCAAGAGCCATGTTCATGCAGCCCAAGTTGCCCAGGATGAGGTACGTCCTCCAAAACCAATTTTTGTCGTTTGGGATCCTTCCGCCTGGATTTACATTTTGCAAATATGCCCGAACAAGCATTGGGCAATCTTAAATTAATTTTGGAAATAGAAGCGGTTTGGGACAAATTGCCGACAAAAAGAGGTTAATATTGCCCAGCACGTGCTTTCATATAGGATTATGACATGAAATATTTTTATTCTTCAGGTTTATCTTCCTCCCACTGATTCATGCTTGATATAAAAATCCTAAAACTGTGACTCAATAATTTACATCAATCATTTTATCATTTAAATTTCAGGTAGCAACTATGTATAGTTACTGTAGCTAACGCTGTCCAAACTGTGGCAGGAGATGGCCCGGCAGCTGATGGAACAAGAGAAGAAGGAGTACAGAAAACATCGAGAAAGGGAGAAAGAGCGGGAGAGGGACCGAGAGGAAAAGGAACGTGAAAGGGAAAAAGAGCATGCCATGGAAAAGCGGCGACCAGAAGGAGATTACAGGGTATATTCAAAACCATTTCTCGAATAGGCATATCTATTTCTAGTCTGTTTAATACGATCATTGCATGACCCAAAATGTGATGTTCTCGCATCTGTTCATGAGGATGTTGTTTTTAAATGACCAGAAATAATCACTTGTCCCATAAAAAGTCAACAAATACTTTTTCTTTTTGTAAATTACCAGCCAAATTCAGAAGATGTTGTCCGGCCTCGAACCCGTGATGACTATGATCACCAGAGGCACAGGAACCACCACAAGCCTTCCCGGTATCAACACACTTCTATACAATCAGCCTGAAGTATAAATGTTGTTTTATTTCTCAAGCTGTCGTTTTTAACGCATTTCCTGAATTGTCAATCTTGTCGCCACGCTAGGCCACCTCATCCTCGTACCCACGACTATGAGAACGTGAACCCCAGTTACGGTTACGCCGAACACGCTTCCCAACGGGCGCCTGCCAGACCTGACGCTGCGTACAAAGGTGATGTGTTTCATACTTTTTGCCAGGTGGCGTTCTAGTATAGCCTAATAGGTACTTTACACCTGTGATATCTGTTACTATTTCACCAGATATGAGTTTTCAAATGTTAACTTGCTAAATGTGAACTGGCATTGCAATCGATGTCAATTGCTCATTTCGTTGTTCGTCGACACATGTCAGAAATGTCAGTAATATTCCAATTAATGCTGGAATTATGTGGTCATGTGACCACAATTTCTAAATCCAATTGACCTTTGGGTTTTTTTTTTGTTCTCACTTTCATCAAACGACTTTTGACTCAGACGCAATAACAGCAAAAAAGCAGCCAGAAGAAATGATGCCAGCTGTAATAAAGAAAAAAATGATCTCAGGCAAAACTTCAATTCCACTTTTCGCTTGCCTTCTGATTGATGTCTCGTCCTTTTTCCAGGTGCCTATTACAAGCGGTGACTCAGGCTCCAGACAGGCTGTCAATTGTCCTCTGTCTCCGCCCTTATTTATCCTTTTGTCTTCAGCCATTCACACTCTCCTGACCAAAAGCCTTTGAGCCATCGAATGAATTGGCATTTTCTTTTCTTCTTTTCATCTGTAATCATTCCATTTCAAAGCCACCAGAAGAAAAGAACATGCTGGAACCTCACTCATATTTTCATTCCTTTTTTTAAATTGTTATTTTAAGTTATGAATTCGGAATTTTCATACATCCCACTCAAAAAGCAGCTTCACCTAAAATCGTCATTCACAAAATTCCTACTGGTCAAAACAAGGCTGCGTTCTTTGCCATGCGTCATCCAACTCATTCCTTTTTTTCTTACTTTTCATGGGATGCGTCTGCTCAGTCCTACGTGGCCTCAACATTTGGCAGCTGTTCTGCTCATTTTAAAAGCCGTCATCAGCGTGCCATGCAACAAAAATGCAAAAGAGCCTTTTCTTTTAATCAAAATGCTGGCAGTTGGCATTTCACTTATCCGCCAACCTTGAAGTTGTCGCACTGCAGAGGCGGACTGTAGCGGATGTCATTTAAAACACCGACACCCCCTTTACAATTGACCCTTGGTTGCATGCTTGCTGAAGGGTTTAAAGCTCTACATGCCTTTAATCTCCACATAAACTAAAGAGTGGGTGGCCATAAATGGAATGCCAAAGCATTTGATGCTAATCGTTTTTGACAGGAACCTTCACAAAACCCACTTTTTTTTTTAAAATGAAAATAATGTTTGTAATGAAAATTGTGCAGTATGGATTAGCATGCCTCGGTAATGGAAGAACTCTAAACTGTCCTTACTTGTGCATTTGTACCCTTCGAAATGAATGACTGTTTGCCGTACATTTGATTTTTGCATTATATTTGTGTTTGAAGCAATTTGGCATTGAACATTGTCATTTTTGGGGAGCAAAAAACAACTGCACGCATATTGCATGTGCTCTTGTGAGATGCTTATTCCCTACTTTTCTTTAATTTGTGCAATTTTTTTAAGTTTCATGTGGTACCAAATTGGCCAACAAGGGAACAAGAACATCGTGTCATCTTATGTTAATGTCCATTTTTAAAGGGATAAGAAATTTTAATGCAGTCGTTTGCTGGTTATTCGTTTGATTCTTTGTTTTGTTTTTTTCCAATTATATGCGGGTAGTTTATTCCGATTGATCTGATCTGCTTGGAAAGCCACTTACAATCCACATCCGTTCTCAAAGGGACATTCTTTAACCGTTTTTACTGCTACTTCATATTCCGTGTCGTTCATATTGAAATCATCCGGAGCGTGCAAAATTAAAACTTGGTTTGTCGATGAAATGTCACCTCCCTCTTGCGTATATCTCCTGCTATGTCATGTGTGCATCAGTGACAGTCATTTATAATAATGTGTAGTGAGTGTTTCCCATTCACACGATGGGATATGTGCCATAATTGTCATTACCCAAAATCACTTAGAGATGAAAGCGAAATTAGTAACGTGATCGCCACCTTGTGGGCTTGTTAACTATGGCAGCTTGTCAGTGTTGAATTGTTCATCTTTTCCTTAAATGGGGATAGGGAAATCTATATAAACTGCTCAGGAGGTGTGTGTACACTGGTGCGTGTTATGTATGTGATTCACGTTAATATTGAGCAGGTTATTTGATTTTTGATTTTGTTTTTGTATTTTCTTTTAATTTTAAACAGGGCTTATATGCAATCTCTTATATCAACGTGCTGGAACATGCTGTATTTTGTCGCTTTTTTTTTTAGGCTACATCACAATGGAATAATTTCGTTTACTTATTGCATCTAAACTTGTAATAAAGCAGGTTTCAAAGTCCGTGACTTGTTTTTTCAGTTTTCATGCCAAAACTTCTCTAAACCACAATAGGACGTTTTAAACCAGTAATGCCGGTGTTTGTTTCATTCCAACCAATCCTTCTACCGAAGCCCTAATAAAATCTGCGTTACATAAAAAAAATTATAGTTATTATAGTTTTGGCTTTGAAGATAAATTATGTTTACATCAACGTTTGACATTTCACGTTTGTGCTCGCCTCTGTTCTCATTAAAAATAAATGAAAGGCAGACCGGTTGGTGCGAAAAACCTGTTTTTAACTACATGTGTATCATCAACTGTGTGCAAATGCAAATATTGACTACAAACTGGAAGAACATTGACAATATTTTGAGTTTGAGCTTGAGGTGAATACAATACATAGAAAAACAACTTATTTTTTGTGATATTCTCATTTAATCATTTTTTTGTTTTGTTTTCAAGAACTTATTTAAAAAAAAAAAAGTTTTATTGAGGTATGAGTTTTTGACAAAACTATTAAAATAGGAATAAAATCTGTATCTAGGACAGTCCTGAACACAGCAATATATTTTAGAGTGAAAAAGGCTACATTGTGTGGTAAATAAAACAAATGATTCACCTAATCCACCTGCTTCCTCGTAACATGCGACTCATTTACATCACTTGAAACAAAGAGTCCAAGAGTGCTTGCTTCAAGCTCTTTATTTACCACTCCCAGAAAAAAAATGTACTGTAAAACTGACAAATTATCCAGAAGACTAACAGTGATATTCAACAAAACCATACATTATGAACCTACCTTATTGTTTACATACTATGTGACAAAACTGCAGGTGAAACAACACCTATACAGTAAAAGTGCAAATCTTGCAATTTGTAGTTACCTTGAATAACCATAAATAATAACTTTAATGTCATATGTAAATAATGAACTTATTTTTTTGCAGCATTCACACAATGAATAACTGCATAAATGATGCTAAAAACAAGGCACTCATTATAATTACCATCTCAACCAAAACTGGTTTACCTAATGATCCTTCTTTTTTAACTCTTTCAGTCCCAAAGATGAGAAAATTGGCAACCGGAATCCATCCAACATTCCCGTCCACAACTTTAACTCATTCACTCCCATTTGCGGCAATATGTCCATTTGAGATGGGAGGGATTGACTGGCATCCCTCACCTTGGATTGGATGTCTAACGTTGTCAATGAAAGAGAGTTAGGTAAAGTGACAACCTTCTCCGTTAAGAGACCTCTGTCCGGGGAAGATTTACACACGCCCATCATCATCGAGTGGAGCTGGTTCACCAACATACCACACATACTCACGCAGAGTCTACATGTGTTAACACCACCATGCCTACTGTGGTCTTATGTCACCACCAAACTGAAATGAGTTACTTTTTTTTAAAGAGACAAACATCCCCCTAGAATCCTTATTAGTAAGATCTGTATCACTAGCTAACTAATACTTAGCCTGAATGCAAAAGTCGGCTCGCCACTAAAGCAAGAATATCCCAAACATTTCCAATGGCTTGCATGCACATTGCACACACGACCAGAAACAATGACTGAAATGTTCAAGGTGACAAATTCCCAGGCAAAGTTTCTGGCGGCATGGGCAACAAAACAGCTGTGAAACATTTCCTGTTGAGACAAAACATAACACGAGTATTATAATGCCAAATCATCACTTCGGGCATCTTAATGAACCCTTTCTTGCAATTCACCAGAGTTTGGAGGTTAGATCACTGGACTCACCTGTTCCGGTGATGACCGAGAAGAAGGCAGCGAGCCGGTCGAGCGTCACAGGTGAGTGTTTTCCTCACCTTGGCGGCTCAGGTGTGAGTGCATCTGTCTATCAAGACAAGCACGCCGTGTCGGGACATGACGGATGACACACCCACTGGAGGTGCGCAGCGCCCTCCCCTATCTCTGCTTGTCTTCTACTCCATCCAAACATTAGATTAGATTAGTTTAGATTCGAACTTTATTTCATCCCGTATTTGGAAAATTTTCTTGGTTACAGTAGCAAGACAGACAAAAGACACACAAGACATTGTAGCCCTAGATAAAAAACTGGAGCAACACACAGGATCTCCACAGGGTTGGGACCTTCTGCAGACATAATGTAAACAACCACACACACACAAAATAATAATAAATGTGATCTCTGTTCTTGTGAGATAGAGGCATATAACTAAAAACCTTCCTCTTGCTCCAATTTCTTATATATATATATATATATATATATATATATATATATATATATATATTTATATATATATATATATATATATATATATATATATATATATATATATATATATATATATATATATATATATATAATTTTTTTAATAAAAATATATAAATAACTAAGAGGCCCCAAAAGGCCCGAGGCGTCTCTTCAGGAATAACCGGTAAGGAGTCAAGGCATCTACACGGCAATTATTTAATCTAGTTACGCCTAAAATCGGGTTACACTTTTAGACGTTGTCACTTTTTACGTGGTAAAACACAACTTCAATGAGTGACCTGCCTTTTCAAATAAATTCCAAATTATTCCATTTACACATTCATCTGACTTTTGATGCAGACTTGAAACAGGAAGTGTTTCCTTACTTTTGCTCACTGCTCATTACAGAGTATCAAACACAACACCAAAAAAAAAAATCTACATGGGAGCCTGGAAAGGTGAGACAGGCCGTTTGGCCAGGGGGCACTTACTCACTGTGCCTGATGAAGGAATGATATCTGACTGGTTAGAGCAGCAACCGAGCCAAAATGTAAGGGAGTCAACTCTGGATGCATGACAAGGCAATTATGAGAGCTTTGTTTAAGCTTGCACAAAAGACTTGAGTATGGCCTCATTCATTTTTAAGGATAGGCAATCGATCTGATTCCAATACGTGCTAAAGGATTGTATATGACAATAAAATCATGCCCACTTATTAAGTAATTTGCCTATCATGAATACGCATTGAGAGTTAAAAAACAAAAAAAAGTACAAGACGATAAAAAATGGATATTTTAATTGGCTTTCTTTAGTGAAAACGTTGGTGGAAATTCCATGCAATTGGTGAGTTGCATCCCCAGGAAATAAAATCCATAAATCCATATTTCCATGCTAGGATAGCTAGCCTCCGCGATTCTTGTGAGGATAAGCGGGCCAAAAAATAAATGAATGAATGCCTTGACCATAATTTTCTTAACATTGTTCAATTGTCACTCAAGTGTGAAAATGAATTATCTACAGTTGATATTCAAACGTAAAGGAAACCCCCTGAAGAATGGCCATATTATTATACTGCTATAGATTTTTTTTAAATAAAAAATAAAAAAACAAATCTCTAATGACTTAAGTGGCATCATTTTACCTGGAATTTAGGGTGTTTGCCTGCATGATGAAAAGGTGTAGCATCATTTCCATTTCTTTTAACATATTCTTTAAGCATCATTTGTGACTAGCAGACAAACAGGAATTCCAATATAAAAGCTAAAGCTTTTTTCCCATATTAAATAATATCAGACATGTAAGACCCCTTGTTTTAAGAGTGTGTGCACACCAACCTATTTACCTCACTTAATTTTTACTTTCCCTGTAGTCTCCTGTATATGTATTTTTTAATTGTTAAAGCTCACCAGGCAGCATTGCTAAAAAAAATCCCCTTTTTTGTCTGTTTAATTTTGTAGTGGTATCTAAACTATTTTTGCATATATGTAAAACACATAGAATCTATTATATACAGTATCTATACAGTAAATACATCACAATCTGGACCTTCCTGTATTTGGGTTTGACTAAACACACTAGATGGCGTTTACCTGTCAAGCACTCTTGCTCAACCTGTTTACAAAGGAGCTGTAAAAAATAAAAAATATATATATTTGATCAAGCAAATCTAGTTGGATTTGTCTGAGACTTAAAATGAACAGCATATGCACACTTCGCCTTAGAAGCTGTTTCATTTTATTCATTCATTTTCTGAACTGCTTATCCTCACAAGTGTCACGGGGGTGCTGGAGCCTATCCCAGCCAATTACCGGCACCCAGCGGGGAACACCCTGAATTGAAGGCCAGCCAATCACAGGGCACAAGGAGACAAAGGACAACCATTCACGCTCACACTCATACCTAGGGGCAATTTAGAGTGTTTAACCACCCTACCATGCATTTTTTTCGGGATATGGGGGGAAACAGAAGTACCCGGAGTAAACCCACACAAGCCCGGGAAGAATATGCAAATTCCACACAGTGAGGACCGACCTGGGATTGAACTCTCGACCCCAGATCTGTGAGGCCAACGTGCTAACCACTCGCTCTCTTTCGTTTTATATACACTACATACACATCTCTTCATCCTTTGTTGTGATGATTTGTACTCGGAGATACACTCTATTTAGAGATCAAACCTGATGTTATCATTAATCTGTAAACCTTTGATTTTTTTAAGATTGACTGTAATCAAATATTTGCGATTATCTGTTTGTTTTATATGACACCAAGCAGTTTAATATTTCAATTAAATAGCAATAAACAAACAAAAAATGATTGAATTTAATTGGATTACTGTATGCAAGTGGTAGGCTTTGCATTCATTGAGGATTTCTCCTTGCAAAAGAAAACTATTTTTCAACATTCTAGTGTGATAGAGCAATGCTCAAGTATACAGTTTGGATTTTATATTGATGTATTTATCTTTTCCAAGGCCAATTCAACTTTTGAGGGTAAGATAGGGTTAGTAATGTATGATGTGTGTGACACACACTAATGTTTTCTTTTAGTTTGATTCTTAGAGCAGGAAAGGGTGTAAACTGATGCAATCTTTGCCTGTTTACAAATGCGCATCCCCTGACACCAAATTTGGTCAAATGATTTAAGTTAATTGTCTGGGTGAAATGAACACAAAGTTTATTCTTATAAACACATGCTGACTCCAGTACATTACCAAGGAAAAGAAAGATAATTGAGCATGTTTGTGCTTATTTATTAAGCGGAGTTATTAGACCTCCTGCTCTGTCATTTACAGTAGTTGACACAGTTTTAAAATGCTCATAAAGCTTTATTTGTTTTTGTTGTTGTTGTCTATTTGTTTGCATGTAACAAAAAAATGTGAAATGTGGGGGAGGAAAAGATAGGTATGAAATGACATTCATTCATTTTCTGAACCGCTTATTCTCACAAGTGTCGTGGGGGGTGCTGGAGCCTATCCCAGCTGACTTCAGGCAGGATACAGGGGACACCCTGAATTGGTGGCCAGCCAATCACAGGGCTCGAGGAAATGGACAACCATTCACGCTCAATTTCATACCTAAGGGCAATTTAGAGTGTCCAACTAGTTTACCATGAATGTTTTGGGAATGTGGGAGGAAACCGGAGTACCCAGAGTAAATCCACACAAGCATGGAGAGAACATGCAAACTCCACCCAGCAGGGCCGACCTGGGATCGAACCCAGGACCCTAGTACTGAACTGCTCATCCATCGGACCGTCCTGAAATAATTTATTAATAAGTTCATGTAACAATTCAGGCCACATGGTGGTGGGTTATCTTGATCATACAATTTTTTTTTTAGAAACATATATATAGTGCTATTATAACCATTATACTGCGTGGTACACGATCGATTGGTCGCCGGTCTTTTGGTCGCCGATCTTTTGGTCGCCGGTCTTTTGGTCGCCCGGAAGGTAAGTGATAATTACCATTTAAATTGTTGCTCAAATTCCCTAAATACAAACTGCGAATTACTATTTAGTCATACTTAATGCCCTATCCATTATTAAGCTAAAGAAAAGCTCCAAATTTCCCGGACTTTTATTGTTTTTTGTTGGAGAACTGGTTAAGACCCTGACTGATGTATTCTTAAAGGGACAACGCATGTACATACACACTAATACACTCACACGTCGGCTCAGTGAAACTGCTCATGGCCATTGTTGGCTTTTATTGATGCGTAGACCGTGTTGTTTTACCTTGTTTTGTCGCCAATCTTTTGGTCGTCGGTCTTTTGGTCGCCGGTCTTTTGGTCACCCGTTGTCGCGGTCGGGGCGACCAAAAGACCGGCGACCAAAAGACGCGACCAAAAGACCGGAGACCAATCGACCGCACACGATACTGGGTCATATCTGTGTCAAAGTTCATCGCATTCAAATGTCTTGTTTTCTTCTATTTGCAGGCTCATCAGATAAAGGAGCGGACTTCCCACCAGATGGTACCGGTGGAGACCTCTTGTGCGTCAGCAACCACATAAATAGAGGCTGCAGACCAACGCCCACCTTACTCTCTCAACAAGCATCCACAAGTGTCCGTGCAAGGCCTCCCAATTAACTTTGTTTTCTTTTTTGTTCATTGTGCTTCTTGCATCCTGCTTACTCTCGGATGTCATGGCCAGCTCACCACTGCAGCTGCTCGGTTTCTTCCTGGCACTGATCGGCGTGGCCACCACAGTGACCGCCACCGTCATGGTGGAATGGAAGACGCACGGACACTCGCATCGCATCATTGAAGGACTGTGGATGACCTGCAGCGTCGGACACAGGACCACCTGCGAAGTTCACGATTCTCTCCTCAAACTGTCAGGTAAGGCAGACGGACGCGTTTGTAGATTTGAAAGTTTGACAGTATCGGTCGGAAAGTAACTGAAGCAAGTAATGACTTTGAGTAATGGCCACACATGAACATAGAAAGGCAATTCATTCATTTGGGACCACTCCCAGATCAGGTCCAGATAACCAGGGCAATTCTGCTGGTGAGCATCTTCCTGTCCACCGTGGGGTTGATGATCGCCACTATCGGAATGAAGTGCACCCGCTTTATGGAAGGCAAACCCAACGCCAAGGGTGCAGTGGCTAGGATTGGAGGGATTATGTTCATGGTTGCAGGTATGAATTCTAAATTAATATACTTAATATTTTAGACACTTCAGCTCAGGAATTGTGAGGGAAACTTTTTTCCATGTGTTTTCCTGTTTTACGTTAGGTTTTGTTTTGTATGATGCCACCATAGAGTCATTCATATAGCAATGTTTACAGTATTTCAAGTCAGGTGTATTTACAGTACTTAGTCGTCATCTTCATAGGCACTCAATATTTTTTTAAAAATCAATGCCATTTCATGCCATTTCCAATAAGACTAGAATGGTAGCCATTTTTGAGTAGTTTTACTGATCATAGAAGGTCCACAGAGTATTGTGTTCTGTTGTGATATGTACACTAAATCTACCCAATAAAGAAAACACACTCCTGTCTTTTACTACGATAAAAAGTTTGATTCTAAAGTTTGAGTTTCATTTGTACCCAGCAGGAGAAAATAAGCATGTTATATATATATATATATATATATATATATATATATATATATATATATATATATATATATATATATATATATATATATATATATATGTATGTATGTTGCTCATGTTATACTGTCTAATATACAAATATAAAATGTGATTTTATATATCTTGTGCTTGTCACATACATACCTCTGCTAAATATCACAACACTATGCTGCCAAATTCATACAGATACATCATATCATATGGTCCAATGCAAAAAAAATTCAATTTCTCCCACTTGTAGCCTGTTTATAAAATATGTGTGCACTTTTGAAGTTTGTCGTTAAAGGAATAATCTTAAAATTCTTCCTATTTGTTGACTTATTTCCTAATTTTCACTAAGGCATTGAAGTTTGGCTGACTGGGAGAGATGGTTGGCATGTTTTCACAGCATTTATTCTTGTGCAGGCATAATGACGTTAATCATAACATCCTGGTATGTCAAGAAGATCATTTCCGACTTCCACCATGACCATCATCTCCACCGGTGAGCCCTCGATCTCTCTGACCAACACACATATATTGCTTCCAAGAATCCCTCCTGAATAAAATCTTGTTTAAATTGGGGCATCACCTGTCCTTAATATGCAGCTTTGAGTTTGGAACTGCGGTGTTTGTCAGCTGGGCTGGCGGTCTCCTCACGACATTTGGTGGAGCTTTCCTGATCTGTCAGAAGTGCTCAAGGTCATCTTCGACCAGGTCTATCAACTCCAATCGCCTCCTGCAAAACAACAAGTCCAACAGTAACTATGTTTAATCAGGAAAAAATTCATATGATCGTGACCATCGTCTCAAAACGACTTATACATACTTTGCACTGATTATTTTATTAACAATAAACCTGTACATAGGAATTCAAAATGCCTTGATAATCAAAGAATGGCCTCAGAGTAGTTTAATTTTAGTTTAGTTTCATCACGCAGCGGTTTACAGTTCATTATAATGTAGATTACAGATTAAAATATCATTTAAAGGTTAAAAAAAGTTGTTTTTTACTTTAAATAGAGGTTCCTATTGGTATTATTGTTTTGGTGTCAGGACAAATTGAAAATTATTTCCTGTCACCTAACAGAATGCGTTCAACTTTGAAGGTTTTACTTCCCACTGTGGCTTCCTAAATGAACTATTTACTTTTATATTTTTGTTCTGTCTTTTGTTTTTGTGATTTCATTCTATGACTATGTTTGTGTACAGTATTTTATAAGAAAAATAAAATTGTGTGTCCATACAGTTAGAGTTCACTGACAGAGCAGTGTAATTTATTTGACAGGGAGTGGCAATTTCCGGAAAAGATGTCCTTGCACAAAATTTGGCAATTAGTAGAGACATGAGACATGCATGTGGCAAAACATCAGATTGGACAGAGAGATTAGATGGTGCTGGGGGCAAGGGGGTTAGAGGTTTACTCATCAGCGGAAGTGTGACAATCTAATCTCTAATGCAAAAGATTTTTCTGTGAAGTTACATTCCTTCCTGGTACAAAGGAATGCTGTATCAAAACCAATAGTTGCTCCCGTGTTGCTGTTTCTATTGATGTGGGTCTTTCAGAAATATTTCTTTCTGGACAATACTGAAATCTTAACAAATAGCTATTTATTTAAGACAACAGCAACAATTGATAAAGCCAATTAGAACTCTTGTTTCGGATTGCCATTATAGTTTTGGAATGTCTCAACACTGGAATCATTTCCACAGAAGCATTTAATTTGCTATTTAATAAGTGTCTTACGTAGATGTCTTGGCGCATCCCAAATAGTATGCAAAGATGCCTCCAAGGAAGTTTTTTAAGTGTCTTGACCTTTCAGCAATTGATGATGGAGAAATGAATAGCTCTTTACATGAGTTGAGAAGAGGAGAAGCTGTTATATATAGCAAATAATTCACTTAAATTAACTTGAGCGCACTGTTCTTGGGTCCATTAAAGCAACTACATACTCAGTACAGGTTAGAATGACTAGGGTCGCGAGGGGTGCCGGAGCCTATCCCAGTTGACTTTGGGCCAGAGGCGGGGGACACCCTGGTGGCCAGCCAATAGCAGGAACATTTTTTTTAACTGAAATTAATGAAAGGTTAACATTTCAGTGGAAAAAAAACTTCCAATTTGTGAATCCACAATAATAATAATAATAATCCAATAAACTTTTTTTCTGAACCCCTTATCCTCACAAGGGTCATATATAGTGTATATATATATATATATATATATATATATATATATATATATATATATATTTAATGGACAAAAAGTCACTTTTGCTGTACAACTCTTGAAAAGCTATCCACAGTAGTGACCACCCTCTCTAATAGGGTTAAAAATACTCTCCAACAAAATAGCTCAAAAAGACACGTAGTAAAGAAAATATGCCTGCAGTTAGAATATTCAGCCACTAGATGGAGACTATTTACTTCAAATGAAAGAACTAAGAATCGCCGAAGAAGTCTACAAGAGTAAGGTAACAGTACGCGATAAAGTTGGTCAAATGAATCAATGGTATGGATTTATATTGCTCAATAGGATCATCTGTAATGTAAATGTGAGTATTTCTTTGGATAAATACTGTGCTATTTGTTGGAGGGGACCGTTAAGATTCCTCGAAGACCCCCAGTGGAAAAAGAGCAGCCTGTAATTGTTGTCCATTCATTTGAAGGAGGAGGAGTCACCGGAGCCGAATAGGGGGGCCCCGGCCCCTGCCCCTACCCCTGCCCCGGCCTCTGCCGCGGCCCCGGCCACAACACAAATGATCTTCCCCGGCTGAAACAGCTTTTAATCGCAAGGTCCTCCACCCCCAGCATGCTGCGCGACATCTCCGGAGTATTTAAATGGACACCAAGTCGAGGTTGACATCCTTGTGTTGACTGACAGCCAGCCTCAGTCGCGACTGCACTCTTCCCTCAGGATGGACGCCAACTTTTTAGCCGTCTTGTCCGCTGTCCTGCTCGCCTCCGTCCCCCCGTCCGCGTCCTCCCTGGAGCCTTACGACCTGTTGTACGACGAGGCGGTGCGGTCGTTCTACAGCGGCGACTACAGCGGCGTGGTGCGCTCCATGGAGGGGGCGCTGGCCAGCTATGCCGGCGTGCGGCGCACCAGGGTCCGATGCCGGCTGAAGTGTCAGGACCAGCATCCGTTCGGGGACCCCGTCTCCGAACTGGGCTTCTTCGATGTGGTGCTCCGCAGAGCGGCGTGCATAGACGCCTGCATGGAGGAAAACATCGGTGTGCAGTCGAGGCATATGATCAGCGAGGATGTGGTGCACGATTTCAATAGAAGGACCCCCTACAACTATCTCCAGCTGGCTTATCTCAAGGTAAGAACTGGTCTTTGGTCAGTGAGGGGGAGGGCGTGTGGGGGTGCTGTGAAGGGCTCTTGTGAATGGGCTGCATTGTTGTCCACTCAGCAGGGTTAGTTTGTGTCCCTGCTGTTTCCTCCTTCTCATCACAAGTTGCTGCTAGGCAACGTGATGGACAATGCAGTCAGCTGATTGTAGGAGAGTTTACAGCAGAGGTGGCAAAATGGATTTACAAACTTAAGTTTAAAATTTGGTTCATCTTAAAAAAATACATTTAAAAAAAGCCCAGTCCATTTTCAACCTATACGTGATCCATTCTGCCCTTCACAATCAATAGTCTTACATAAAGTGATGTATACTATACTACAATGAAATTCAGCTGATAGTTGGTGACAGTTATTAGTATGAGTGGTTATCACGCCCGCCTTACAGTTCTAAGATCGAGGGTTCGATCCCAGGTCCGGACCTTCCTGTGGGGAGTTTGCATGTGTTGCTTGTGTGGGTTTTCTCCAGGTTCCCCGGTTTCCTCCCATATCCCAAAAACGTGCATGGTAGGCTGGTTTCAATTGGCTGGACAGCAATTCAGGGTGTTCCCCACCTGGTGCCCATACATAGCAAGGAAAGGCTTTAGCAACCCCCGTGACACTTTGGAGAATAAGCGGTACAGAAAATGAATGAAAATATTCCAAATTCATCCCTTTTTACCAGTATTTTCCTATTCTATGATTGAAATGTCAAAATTGAAATTTCTATACTAATGATGGTATCACAGGTACAATAAATCAGATAAATCCCTATAAATGGTCCTCGTAGCCTACCAAATGCATTATCCTCCATTTGGATTCCGTAAACTTTCACCATTTTAAATGGAGCACTGAGCTCAACATTCACAATTTAGGAGGTCCAATACAAGGTATATGTGTTTGAATTTTGCTTGCATTACTTCTGTGTGCTTATTGACCATTGTTCACATAATCTGATTTCCTCCCAAGTAGCACAAACCTGCATGTCATTTAAAAACAGTTACAAAACCCAGTCTTATCGGGGTTATCATTTTTGCCTTGCAAATAAGGTTTTAGGTTGTATTTAGTTTTCAGCCCTGTCTATGTAACAATAAATAGGGAGAGAGAGTTCACTTACAGATCCCTATTTAAATTTTTTAGCTCACAAATAACCTACACTTGGTTTTGCAATTTCACAAATCATGGGTTAAAAGGAGTTACCAAACCTTATTATTTAAATAAATGCAACTAAGAATGTCGTTCTGATTTCCTTACGTAATGCTTAAAAACAATCAACAAAAATCAATAAAATGTCATTGTTCACTCCCCCATGTTCAATTGAACCATTAGATTCCAATTGCATTAGTTAATCCTTCATCTGCTGTTTAGATCTTGTCTCTAATACCAGTCCATAATGAAATGTTAACCTCAGATCCTCTGACCCTCCACTTTCCATATTATCATCTATTTGGAGCTCAGATGAGACACTGGCGGTCTCCGCTCATGAAGAACTGTGAGCTAGTCATCTGGCAGAGCTTGCCCAGTGATGACACATGGCTTCCATGATCACAAGATGTGGGGAAGTTGTTTGACACTGAGCCGTCTGTTTTGGACATTTCCTTTTGAATCAGCAGTCTGAACGGGTTCATTCCTAAAGTGCTAATCAATTAGACATCCCCTTTCATCTGTTTTGACCATCTGAAATTCTCAAGAAGCAACCACAACACCCCTCAGGCATATGTTTATAAAAGTTCCAGAGCGGGACGCTGCGATAAATTCATTTTAAATCATAGCCAGGACTGTCAAAATCACTGCCGATGGACTACCAGGTGAGGAAATGGAAAGGCGGGCGGTCGGTCCGTGTGCACGTGCTGTCTTCATCTTCGACATGTTCAAATGCGATGTGCACATTTTTGGGCTCTCGTGTGCTTTGGAGGCACTTGGTGTTTTTCAAAATAAATAAAATTCCTTCAGGGTTCGGCGTTCCGCCTTTGCACGTCTCGCGTCAGTATAATGCAGCCCTTTTGGGCCCGTTGGAAGGGGCTTCCACAGGCTCTGACTGTTCTGCTCCCTCAGTGCTGTGTACATCCTCGCCTCGCCCATCATTTAGTGCTCGCAAATATTTTATTTTCCTGTTGTGGTCTGTTTGCTTTTCTTTAAAATGAGTGGCAGGCTGTAGCTGTGACCGGGCTGTGACAGGGGTCTGTGGAACTGACCACGAAGGATAAAAAAGCCAGAGTCTCAAAGCTCCTGATTTTATCAACAGCTGCTGGGGTCTTAATCGAACACTGCTGTGTGTTGTTCGCAGTTTCATTTGATCCCAATGTATACTTACAAGTTCATTCCATGGGTGAGAAACACAAAAATTCCACCAGTACTTGTATTTAACATACTACTCGGAAATTATTGTTAAAAAAACATTTATCTTGTTTTTCAAAACACAGGCTTTAATTTTTGAACAAGCTCATGCATAAGATATCATTATGTTGCTATGGTTTGGTGACTAGTATTGATTGTACATCAATGTGGGGTTCTGATTGTTGATGTACTCAAAACAGAATGTATAAATTGGGGTTATGCAAAACTTTACCTTATTGCCGTTTTGATGCAAGAATCAGGCGTTGCTTACTTTATCACCTCTGTGTTCTTTTGTCTGGCTTTCAGCAGAATTAACCTAAAACCATCAACCTGTTTTTCCCCTAAAAAAACTTAATTAAATGATAGCATTAGTGTCTTATTTCTATCAAAGTAGTTTTTTTTTTTACTAAAACATAACCAAAAGTGACTGAAGTACACAATTTATTCAGATTTTTGGTATATGTTCCTGATCACATCTCTATAATTTCTAGTATTGTAGCCAAAGCATGAGGGACAGTTTTATTGATCACATAAGTTATGTGCGGTAAATTGAGCCATGTTGTTTTTGTAGTATTCTTCCATAGAAAGAATGTAAGAGTTGACCCACGTATGGGCTGCCTTTAATGCTTGTGGGTGTTTTAGTAGTCATGTGATTCATACATAACCACTCAAGTTAAATGTTTTGACTTGGCTACAGCTCAACAGGAATCTTAAGGATTGTGTACAGTTCTTTCAAGTATGTTACAACACCAAGGAGGGTCTTTATGTGCAAGTTGTGTGTGATTGATTGTTGTATTTCATTCTTTTTCCTACATGGACGATTGTAGAGAAACCAGTCTTTTCAGAGGGGGATCGCGATCAAAGGGCAGCTGCAATGATGATATTCTTCTCTGTAGTTGGAAAATGTGAGTTTTTTAGGCAGATTGAGACATTAGATTAGATTAGATTAGAATTTTATATCATCCCGTATTCAGGAAATTTCTTGGTTGCAGTAGCAAGACAGACACAAGACACACAAGACATTGTAGACCTAGGTAAAAACTGGAGCCACACACAGGAAGTCCACAAGGTGGTTCTTGAGTTTTTGTTTGTTTTTGTTTTTTAACTGAAAACACCAATGGGTCAGATGGTTGTTTGTCACCAAGTGGGTTTGATCTGTTTGCTCTATTTAATGGCTCGTAAAAGAGTTTAAGTGGTTGCTTAATTAACTGGGAGCCTGAAAGGAAAGGAACGCCATCTTAGATTACATCTGAAGGCCTCTCTGATTTGTATTTTACCCAGACAGCCAGACAGTCTGGTACTTGGCCATGCAAAAGTCTCCTGCATGACTGGACTTGAGTGGGTAGCACACATTAGGAATGTGTGTGCCTACTGCTGCACACCACACCCATTTTGTTTATTCGCCTGCTACCTAATGAGTTATTGAAGAGGAATCGGTCTGTTGGGTTGATGAGTTGTATTTCTGCCATTAGGTTCGGGAGGAGGACTATAGGTTGAAATCAATGTCTCTTTTTAGAGTAATGAAAATTGATTCATATCCAAACGGACTTGCAGACCTCCATGGAAGACCTTAACATCCTGTAATTGAATGCCCAGAGCAGCTGGTCAAGCACGTTTTACATATACAGCACAGTATATAAATATCTATGTGTGGGTGTGTCTATGTACACACAGATGTTCCTCTTGGGTTTATTGCACTGCGTTCAAGGTAATAAACACTGCAAACACAGGATTTGAGAGGATTTGTACTAATCTAGTTTTTTTTACTAACTTGGATGATTTGTTTGTTTCTCATCAGTAGAAAGAGAAAATATTTCTGAGTGTCCTGTTACTCCTGAACATTTCTTTCTAGCTTATAAATATTCGCACAATGAATACATGTCTGAAACTGTAGTAATAAATACACAGTGCCAATAGATTGTGAAGCTTCTGTGAACAAAAATACTCCTAATCACAAAAGCACTCCAATTTCTCAGCATTTGTAATTGATGTTATCTGAATTTGGACAGTTTTACTGTTGTCAGCATGTATGGTAAATGGTCTCAGAAACTTCCACTTCATACATTATACAAGATACTATCTGCTTGAACGACAGTCACCTGTGAGGTTGAAAATGAAGCTGTAAATCATGCCTACGTTTGTCGTGAGATGACGGCCTATCCATCATGTACTGAGAGCAGCTTGTTTTGCATTTTTGACCCCAAAACCTCCACCGTTTCTTCTGAAAATTCCCCCTAGGTTAGTTTTAAGGGGTTAGTCCATGTCTTGCTATATACTATATATTTTGCTGGGATAAGTTACTATGTGATTCAAATTATTATATGCATCCAAAAACCCAACCCTAAAAGAACCCACTGCTATAAATTATGTCATGTGATTTTGTAAGCGACCTGTAATAATAATTCCTTGTAGCTTTGTTGAACTCTTAGATTTCCAACTTTGACATGAACCCAGTGACCTTTTGATCTTTTCATTTGATCCAAGTAGTATTTTCCTTTGGGGAAACAGGTAGCGTGACACCTTACTTGGGGGTCACGAGAGACTGCCACTGACCCCGCCGCATTGTCTTCGCATCTGCTTTACATCACCACAAACTGCACCTAATGACATTTCTCAAAAGAGTTTGACCCTAGGAGCCATTGACTAAGCCTTATGTCATTTTGTGGATTTCTGGAGACCATATCATCTTCAGCCAATTAGAGACAGTCAAATTACGGCTCTAAAAATGTCTTTTATGGAGGTCCAATCAAAACACAGTAGCTTTTACTGGTCAAGCTGCTTCAATGCAGTGCATAATGATGATCAAATTTCCAAAGTAACCCCTTTAAAAGTAGCTCCAGAACGTGGTTTTATATCTAATGGCCTCCAGATATGATGGGATACGTTAAAGTATTAACCTTCAATCATCAGGCTCCTGTGCCAAAGATTTATTGCAGCGAACACTCCAAACAGGTCAAATGGAATTTAATATATCAAGAAAGAAAGTGAAGTTGGCTCTGTTTGCTCATTTTTTTTCGACAAACTGAACTGATTAACAGAGTGAAAAGTGAGACAGACAAATCACTCAAGATGGAAAATCCTTGACAGCTTTTGGGTCCAGTATGTTTTTTTAAGTCCAAACAAATGAATCATGATGTTGTTAGGAATATTTTCTAAAAGTATAGCTGCAATGGAAAAAAAAATCACTATTGCGATCTCTTATACACAATTAGATGTCAAATAGGGGCCGCAAAATATTTTCCTGCCAGCTGCTATTGATTGGTCCCAGGCAATGTTCCCTCTAATTTTTCGTTGGTCTGAGCAGAAAGTGAACCTCCCTGAGCGCACTGAGTACCAGTGTGAGCGACATCATCGGTACTCGGATGATTCGCCTAAAGACGTTTCGCCGACGGACGTTTGACAGACGGGCAGGTCACCGAATGGACGTTCCGCCGAACGTTCATTCGGCCGAACGGAGGTTTCGCCGAAAGGGGATTCGCGCGCTCGCCCCGCCCCCGGATCGTGTGTGTACAAGTTTTTCAACCTCGGCCCGCGGGCCATATACGGCCCGTTAGGATTTTTAATCCGGCACGCCGCCGGTGTTGTCCAAATTATAGTAAAAATCAATGTTAGTCTACCATCAATGGCAGCCCGGGAATAAGCACTATTGGGCGGGCAGATGTAGCAGAACCGAGCCGTAAAATGACAGCAATCGGGTCAAATCCATCCTAAAACAGCATTTAATGATGAAATACAAATACTGGAGCTCTTTGGACATTGGAACCGAGCCCAGGGAAGTGAATTCCTCGGTAAAATGTCGTGATGATATCGCGATGGAGGCAAAAAAACGTCTATATACGTCCATTCGCCAAACGGCTCAAAATGCTCTCAAATTCGGTCAAATCCAGCCAAAAACAGCGTTTAATGATTAAATACAAATACTGGAGCTCTTTGGACATTAGAACCGAGCCCAGGGAAGTAAATTCCTCGGTAAAATGTCGCGATGATGTCGTCTCGATGTGTCTCTCAAATTCGGTCAAATCCAGCTGAAAACAGCGTTTAATGATTAAATACAAATACTAGTATTTGTATTTAATCATTAAACGCTGTTTGAACGAACGTTCATTCGGAGACCTGTCCGTCTGTCAAACGTCCGTCGGCGAAACGTCTTTAGGCGAATCATCCGGTCACGACATCATCATTGCTCGCTATGGGCACACCAGTATCACACCTGCCACAAGCAGGTGCATGTCAATGTTCCCTCTAATTTTTCATGTAAAACATGCTGTAAAACACGAAAAACATAAGTGGACAGAGCTACTGCCACTGGCTGCCGCTTAAACGGCGCCATCATGAAGAAAGGGGTAAAAAAAAAAAAAAAAAAAAAAAAAAAAAAAAAAAAAAAAAAAAAAAAAAAAAAAAAAATCCGTTTTTTTTTTTTACTGCGCGCCATAGGATTGCTGCTGCGCAGAGAAGACGAGAGTAGTGCGCAATTGCGCACGCGCGCAGCTTAGAGGGAACAGTGGTCCCAGGGCCACAAATTTAACACATTTGAAAATCACAATTTGTGCATGAAAAGGTCAGGGTCACATTCCACGAACACATTAATCAAACTACTGTTTTTAGAAGATGTTTTCTTGGTATAACAACGCCTTTATTTACCCTTTAAAAGCCTTTTACCCAGGTTGGCCAGATGTTTGTTTGTAAAAACAGCAGTGGCGCTCCTTCCAGTCATTATTGTAGCCCAACCGTCTGAGGGTGTAACACAAGAGACCTCTGACTATAAAATTGTCTCTGTTAATTCCCCAAATTAAATGTAGATTGTCATTACCTCAGAAGAATTATGCACAAAATTGAACTCACATTTCTATCATTATTCTCAATTGAGGATTTATGCAGAATGTGGTTTGATTTAATTCTTAATTGCCATCTGTGAGTAATACCGGGTATTGCGACAGGTTTGCCTTGCTTCACTGTTTTGGTCAATTCTATTTGCATGTTTACTTCAGAGTTGGACATGACGTAAGAGACCCTCACAGAAAGCCAACATTTTGGAGGAAAGAACTTCAGACATGACACTTAAGGGTGTCGGATTAGCCCTCATGGGTCCAGTAAAAGGGAAGACATCAGTCTTGTAAAGTATTTTCACTGGATAAATAATCATCGTGCACATGTTGCTATCCTAAACACTTGTGTGACATGGCCAAGGTTCGAGGCCTGTGTAGAGTTCGGTGACTGACGGGTATCAGATGTCTTGCTCTCGGAATAGAAAATGCCAGAGATTCCATTTTGCAAGGAGATCAGTATTTTAGGTCTGTTTGATTTATTACATTAGGCATTTCTAAAAAAAAAAAAAAAGAGGGGTATTTTCAGCATCATTTTCTGCCTTGGTAATCTCAAAATAAACATTTACTAGCTCACTTGACTCTAAATAGGACTTGGTGAGCCCTACAAATACCCTCAAACAATCTTGCTACCTGGATTGCTTTGTAGAAAAAGATTTTTTTTAAAGCTGCTTTTTTATCTTTCAATCACAAACTATGTGTTTAAAACCTGATTAGAAGCGAAATACTTCAACTATAGAATACATGTACATCTTAAAATTACTATCGAAATCCTGTC
This sequence comes from Stigmatopora argus, assembly GCF_051989625.1. Classification (NCBI taxonomy): domain Eukaryota; kingdom Metazoa; phylum Chordata; class Actinopteri; order Syngnathiformes; family Syngnathidae; genus Stigmatopora; species Stigmatopora argus. Next base: position 8,620,060 of record NC_135394.1, read on the forward strand.
ATTGAGGCTTTTGTGTTTTTTTTTAGCTCTAAGCCATCAACATCTGTCAAACATCATCAATATCTGCCATTCATTAGGTTAGGTTATTTATTTTTTTAGTGGTGGTTACACCATGCTTGAAGGCCTCTGATACCCCTCTTTGGTGGAACTCTTTGAAAATTGCTGACCCAGGCGAGTCAACATTGCCCCCAGATCTTACAAATATAGCTGCTCCAAGCTTCACTGGCAAAAAAGCTTCTCTTCAATGAAGTAAATAGTGAGCTAATTTCCAGGTTCAGTTGACCTTCTCATGAGATTCAACAATTTTCTGTGCAGGAATTTTATAGTTGACGTAGTAAAAATGTGAAGAATCTAAATCTTTCCTTTCATGCTTCTAAACTAAGCTTTTACAAAGACTGACCCTTCTTTTCTTTTTTATAGTCTAAATAAACCTGCGCATGGGTGCTTGAGTGGTTTCAGTTAATTATACAGTAGGCGTGATCTTGTAGCACATGTTTGCTTTTGGGGGTCTTCTTGGCAGAACTTTAAATAAAACATAGACTTTGTAAGCTACGTAATACATTATACATAAACATAACTAGTTACGATTATGACTCCAATCCACTTGGCAGTTTTTTGGGGGGAGGAAGAACTTCTGTTACTAATTACTAAGGGGCAACACCTACTTATTAAAGCTGTGCAAGGGGCTCACCTTGTGGGCTGGTTACCAGGCAACGGGAACACAAACAAAACTCGTATGGTTTACTGAATGTCCTCATCTGTGAGATATTTTATCATGGCTTGGTAAGGACTCAATACCTTGTCATCAAATTAATATTTAATACACAAAACAGGAATTATTTGAATTTAATTGGTTTAACCACCAGTACTATATTATCTCTGTTTATTTTTTCAACCAGCACGTTTATATGCTTTCCTCACTTTCAAAAAAAAAAATCTGTCTTTACGGAACTTCATGCTTTAAAAAAAAACGAAAAAAAAACTCATGGAGGTCTTCACTCATCACAGCCAAAAATAACATGCTGCCGGGTGCTGTGTGGTTTTCTGTGATGTGCCCGTCTGTTGTACTTTCTTTCATGTTTTCCACAGTCTGCTTACTTTTACAGTACAGCTTGAGTGCGGGTTATGGTCAAGACATTCATGTTTTATTATGTCGTCAGCATGTTGAAGTCCTTCGCTTAGACTGTGCTGTAATGGGACACAAGATTAGTGTCATTCCAATGTTAGGAAGATCTCATTAGAGCAGGGGTGTCAAACAGGTCCTCTTAGGGCCGCAGTGGGTGCAGGTTTTCATTCCAACTCAACAAGAGGATACCTTTTGCAAGTGTAATCCATACCTGTCAACCTCTGCCGATAACTGCCCTTATAAATGATTATGATTCCCCTTACAAACCCCCCAAAAACCTTACAAACACCGTACGACTCGTACGGTGTTTGTAAGGTTTTTGGGGGGTTTGTAAGGGGAATCATAATCATTTATAAGGGCAGTTATCGGCAGAGGTTGACAGGTATGGTAATCAGTTAATTAAAGTCAGATGCTACTTATTTTAGAAGACACCTGATTGGTTAAAATGTCGGCCCTGGATCGGTTGGAACAAAGACCAGGACCCACTGCGGCCCTCGGCGGAATCGGTTTGACACCCCTGCATTAGAGTTTTCAGAGCAACAAGGTAAATTAAAGTCATTTTTTTTTAAACAAACCCTGCGGTTGGATGCTGCCACTTAAGGAATGATATCATGACTTTTTGTCTTGTCGGCTCAGTGGGAGGCCGAAGGGAGGATATGAGATCAGCGGGAGTTTGATTTCATCCTTTTGTTTCTATAGAGCATGACAGTATTATGCTGTTGCCCATCCCACAACAGTCCAGCTGGTTGTGTTTTAATGGTGATGGTCTTTTTTTTAAGGAGTGCTTTGTTTTTGATAAGTCTGGTGGTGTTTTTCCTCACCAGATTGTTGGGGATTTCCTCTGGCCTTGGAGTCTTCCTGTTATCAGAGCTGTGACTCAGTGAATGAAAAGATTTTTCCGCTGAAGCACCCCCGCTCTGATTACTACATTTTATTGATTTTGGCAAAACTTTTCTTTAAGTAGGAAAGCTCCATTAAGATGTATTGAGTAGTTTTTTTCCACCTGTAATTTCAAGCAGTTGTGGAGTCACTTAGGTGTTATAGCATTTTGAAGTCATGACATAAAGTTATACTTGGCAATGAAAATGCTGAGTGACAAAGATGAAGATGGCGTTAAAGATTTTTTTGCAAACCTCTTGAGAGACCATATGGAGATGCTCTTCTAACATTAGAACCAAACATTCAATCAACACTGGCTGAATCACAATAACTATAGTTGCATTAGTTGTTGGTATTTGGTAGAATGTGGCAAATAACAGATCAGGGAATTGTTGGCTCCTGTGAAATGTAATATATTCCAGCTGATGTGAACTGACAGTTCTAATTGTCCCTTTGTGATGTTGTAAAATCTGAACAACAGCCTGAATCTTTGGCCATTTTCCCTGACAAAGTTCAACTAAAAATCAAGAACCCAGCCCTTCGTCACTTCACCTATCCATAGGGTTTAATTACAGCAATGAAAGGGCAACAGTTATCTCAATTTTGTCACACCCAAGAGCTCTCCAGAAGTAATTAACATGAGCAGGTGATTGATTGAAATAAAGGCGACTTGGGCTCCGGGGCCTGTTGTTACACAGCTGGGTGGGGTGAACTTTGGCCTTGTTGCTTGCACCTTTGTTAACTTTTGTCATTTTCTTCCTGGAACAAGTCTGGTTAGTGATATCGTTGAATAAGAATGCATCTCGGTTGTAAGATAACAACCTTAATACACTCACATCGCTGAAGTTTACACTCATTAAATAGTAAGGAAATATTGAGTGGAGTTTTATAGTGCAGTGGATGAAGTTCTCTGTGACAACATCGACAATACAGCTGTTCACAAGATTAAGAACTTTAGGACCCAATGACTCAGCTTTTGAGTCTTGCCCAAGTTTGTCCAAGATACGTTCCTTTCTTCATTTTTCGAAGAAACCATACATTGAGAAAGAGGTATTTAGTTTAAGCTGTTTCTTTCCAGGCTTAACTACATCCACATTTGCACAACAAGTAAGAAACCAGTTTTTGTATAGTTCCGCGAGCCACGCAGTAGTGATTTTAGTGGCAGCTGGCATCCGTTCCTGCCAAAGTCACAGCCTTGACATTGAATGGTGCAAAGTGTCAGAGCTGCCAGACTGTGCATTTTCAGAATTGTTGGATAAGCAGATACTTAACACAGACCACATACTGTTGTTTGTGTTGTGTTATTTGGCACTCGAGAAGCAGGATAGTGGTGCAATATTACTAAGGTTTGTGGCCAATTCCAGGCCCGAATTCAACAGCATCTGCACTGTTGTTCGTATGCCAAGCCTCATCATTATTTGTTAGTCTCATGTTGTCGGAAACAGAGAGACTCTTACGTCCTGGGAGAAGCACGTCCAGATGCATGTATACTAAATACAAAAAATACAACCTTACAATTCCTTAAGTGCTGGTCCAGGTGAGACACAACTACAACCAATATCTGAGCATGTGTCCTATGACCCACACACATCATTTCCTGCTTCTTTACCGCTCAAGTTGATCTCACACTGACTCCTGTATAACCTCAATAACAGAGCTCAGCATATGTTTTCATTTCCCAAACAGCTCTAAAGAGACGGGGGACGTTATTTTAAACGTATATAGTAGAATGGTTTTATTGCCTTTGGCCCTGCATGACCGCAGGAGAAACTATTGCCAGGTGGCTCATTTTTGCCATGCTTGCTGAGGCAAGCTGATGGATATCTTTGTCTTCACAAAATGTTTAACTTTTGGCTGGTATGAAGGCATGAAACTCTTGTCAGTCTGTTACTGGAAGAAACAGCATTCGCAGAAACATTTATTCCACACGGAGTCAGCTGTGAATAAGTAGTGGTTTTGAGGTTAAGACTGTGTTGGGATGAATCATGTACTATTGTGTCTTCACTCTGCAGGCAGTTCCGTATGCCAGAAGACATACTTCGGTCTTAAATATCCCTCTTTTATTCAATTTCATGGATCGCTAAGAATAAACGAAAAGTAACAAAGCATACAGAGGCAAAATAGCCACTAATTGAAACAATTGCACTTTATTCATTTCATTTAGGACTAAGTTTCTTATTTTTTTGGACCTCCTAGTGACGGGGTCAAAAAGTCACTCACTTTGTTGTTCTTGTTATTGTTGAAAACAACAAGTAGAATTGCTATTCCTTTGTTATTTGTGGACAGATTGGAATGAAATTTGGTAGGAAGTATACACAGTTATTTTATTTGCCAATGAGCAGTTTAATTAAATTGTGGACCTGTTAGGGCCAGGGGTGGGCAATCCTGTCCTCGAGGGCCACCGGGTGCAGGTTCTTGTTCAAACCGATTCAACACAGACAGTTTAACCAATTAGATTTCTGCTGAAACAAGAAGCACCTGACTGTAATCCACTGATTGCACTTCTAAGATACCAGATTGGTGGAAAGGTTTCCTCTTATGGGTAGGAACGAAAACTTGCACCCACTGTGTCTCTTTGTGGAATAGTTTGCCCACCCCTGTGTTAGGCAATACCTTGTTGCACGGGTCATTAAACATTAGCTGTAATGTTTTCTGTCGGTTATCATTTCATTTGAACTTGTTCTGAATACACAGAATTTTACATAAAACCTATGCCCCAGAAATAAACTCTTGCATGGATGTAGGCCTTCGATTACATCATTTTGTTATTTTATTTTATTATTATCCAAGGATCCCTTCCTCCACTTGTAGAACTTACTGCACGTGACTGCTAAAATGGCAGTGTGTAATGTCAACAAAGTCGACCATGCAGACTCGCGCCATCATGAGCCCCTCACTGGGTGGCCTTGCAAGATTGACTGCATACGGATAGGCTTTGAAAGAGTTCATCATCAATGACGCAAACATTGTAAGGATTCAGGCTGCATTCTCATTCCACTCTTGCTGTCATACCAGGAGGACATCCGAGTCTGGATTTAATCTTTTTGGTTTGTAGTAGTTCAGTGTTTTGCCCAATTTTCATCTTATACTCTGTTTCCAACATTGCACAACGTAAGACTGCCAGGGATTCAGAGAATAAGCTAAGTCCAATTGGATTCCATTTATTATTTGGCAGTGTGGCAAACTGTTTCAGACTTCCAACATTTGAAATGTGAGCTTTACACTTGTGACAAAGAACAGTGGGCAGGAGTGAAGTGAAGCCATATTGTATAAGACATATGGAGTATATTATCCTGACAGGTCTGAGTTTCTTTGACTGTGAGGGAGGATTTATCGTATGTTTTTTTCATAAAACATTTCACGTGTTGAGATGATACAGGTTCAATTCTCGGATGCAAGCTGTTTGTTCTGAATGTAACTCCAAGTCCTATCAGTCTTTGTGCAGACAGTATTGGTGCCTAGTCTTCGAGATGTGTGGAGAATGTAGAAGTATTTTGAGTGCTGAGATGGCTCAGTGAAGGATAACCTCCGGCACTATCATAACCCATGCAAGCCACCGTTCATCAGGCAAATACACACACATGCATTCCTTTCTTGTCTGAAACCTTCTAGGAAATATCCATAAAAAAAGAAAGGCATGTAGACAAGATGGTGAAGCAGATACAAAGTTTTAACAGTATAATCAAGGGTAGCTGCTGCACACGAAGTGATAGGGATGGACAATTCTGACAACTGTCCTAATGGTAAAACATTGTTTTCAGCCTGACCCTCTTAATAGAACCTGTACAAGATACTCTCCTAGTTGATCCCTTTATCCACTGGTTTATAAAATGATATCTTTAATGTAATTAAGTAAAATGACAGTTTTACAACATTTCTCTAATAATTTGAATGAAAAGAATGAAACTACCTGGCGACAGTTGGCTCGTAGTAGTAGCTTTGCGACAGTTTAAATGGGTTTGGCCACAAAACGGAGTTGGCCCAAGTGTATGTGTGTGTGGGACTGAATTCCAGTTATCCTGCTGTGTGTCAAAGATGCTACATCTGTGTAATGTGACAGCAACAACAGGAGTCATGTTCATAAAAGGAGCAGACTCGCTTTTAGAGGCCTCTGAATGAGGCTAAAACCAAACTAATCTTAACCTGTTTCACCACTTGGTAAGATTCTAACACTACTACTCATGTTGGCATTCTGACCATTCCTCTAAACACAGTCAAGTATGTCTTAAAAACTTGTTAAAGTAATCTTTTGAGACTTGTTTGGCCATTTTTTCAGATTTTGATAATACTCTTTTTCATGCTTGCATTTAATCCAATCCCATAAACTCAGCCTTTCTTTTTACATGGAAATACTATCATTTTGGTTTCACTTTTCTTAATTATTTCAAGCATATATTTGAAAGATCAACAATTTCTTTTACACGTTTTTATATCCTATTGAGATTGGATTAGATTGAATATTTTTTGTGTTCATTCATTTTATATGTTGGAATGCTAGAGAAGATCAAGATGTCCTATGTTCTCGTCAAAACACGATTTTGACGTTTTTTTCAATTCTCACATTGCATTGGTTTATGTTCTCATTAGATTTTGGCGTCAGGCCGTGTGGGGGAAAGTGATGTCAGTTCATACAGAGTACAATCCTGCTTAACTCTGATCTGACAGTAGATGATCTAGAACCACATACCAGTCAGATGTCATTTGAGATATCCTACAATTGTGGTTGCATTTTTATGTTAAATGCCACTGTATTTGATTTGTTACGACATTTTTGGTTCTTTACTATACTACGCAAATATATACATTAGATTTTTAGCATTGAAGAATGGTGACTTTGTCTTATTTGTGTTCTGTTATCTATTTGTAAAATCCATTTCCCGCTCATTAAAGATACCAAACATTTGATTGCCCAATAGTTTATTATATAACTTAATTAAGTGAATGTGAAGGCCAATCTTAAAATAACAATGGATTTAGTCCGAAATTACACGGAAATAAGCAAAATAATTTCATTTACTAGTGAACTAACACTGTGATCCTTCTTGTTGTAAGGGGCAAATTAAAAAGTAATGAAAAATAAGCAACATGCAATATTTTACATTGCTTTATTAGTGGTTTAGTTTGTTTCTTTAAGTCCATATTCTCCAGAATGTTCACCACGAAGTGGAATATCCCCTGTATTCTTTTGAGCCCCTTGTCCCGGAGTGGGGGGTGGAGAACCTGTAGCTGCACACACAAACACACCGTTGTGTTCAGGTCTAACCCCAAAATGGAAGACAAATAAGTGTCTTGCTTGAGGCTGCACAGAATGCAGGTGAAGCTTTAAAAAAAATCAGTTGCATGGCAGCTCGTATTTAAAAAAAAAACCTTGTTAAATCGTGTCAATTGTATCTCAGGGCACTAATGTGGTTAAAGTTCCACAAAACTTCAATCATCAGCATATTTTGCCTCCCAAAGCAAATATTTTTTTCTGAATTAAAAAAAAATCAGCCACACATAAATGGTGTAATACCCCATGTTTCCACTCTATCTTGATTTTACATAAACTCAGCAAGAGGTATGTTTCCACCCGGCATTAAATGTGTACCTCACTCAGTAAACACAATTAATTTTATCCTGACTGTGTAAAGATAATGTGAAACAACCTTCGACGCAACACTAAACCAGACCAATTAAACACATTTTACCTTTCTCCGTGCTATGTGTGGGTAATGGGGGCTCCTCAGGGTGAGAACTTGGACTGGATGAATGCTAGCATTGTCTGCACACGGATTGCCCCACACTAACACATTCACACTCTAACCTTTCGGTCCTTATTGTGTGCATTTGTATTCTTAAGAATTAGCAGTTACACACCATCTCATGCTGGCATGGCTAGTGGAAAGGCTTAGTAAGTCCACACTCATATGAGACCTTTGACCTCCAAATGTTCGCCCCAAAGCAAAGCGTACTTTTAGGAAGTCCCCACATCTTGACTAGTGCTTTTGGGAGAAATAAAACGTGACTTGGTTTCCTGTTATCTCCCTCGATGTTAACATTTGCGCCTTTTTCTTGTATTCCGAAGCTAAATATAAACATTAAGATAATAAAATATCAATTATACGTGATAGTTGTTTATTCTCCAACGAGACTAATATATTTTCATTATATTTAGCGAAGGAGATTTGGCGAGCTTGGGAGTGGATGTGAATTTTTATGTCAGCTCTGAAGAGTTTCCTGTTTAAAAATATTTGTGGGTTTTTGTGTGTGGGGCCTATCCCTCTTCTGTATACACCTTTGACAAATACATGTAAAGCAACGTGAGTGAGACACAGCACAACTGTGTGCCAAAGTTTTCATTTCCATTCCAAGAACAGACACCTTCACGTGAAAGGAAGCAGTTGTGGATCAGCAAATAGTCGCGTCAAAATAAGACGCCAGGCTGACCGATACTGTTTTTAGTTCTTGGGAGAAAAAAGTGTCTGTTACTGTTTTCCAAGAGAGAATGTGAGTGGGATGGCGGGGGAGGAAGACATTAGGGTCTATTTTCCACCCTGTCTGCATGGCTTTAAACATTCACACACCTTTTTGTGGTTTCTAACACAAAGCGGCTCTTTAAGGTCTTCAACCTGCCCAGGAAGTCCAGTCAGACATGGTAAAGACGGATGCTTGGCTTGGGGCACAGTAGCTAATGGGGTGTCAGTTTGCTTTGGGAAAAAGGAACATTTTCTCCCAGAGTGTGAACCCCCTTGCTGCTTTAAGAAGCTGTCACGGGAGATGGAAAGGAAGCAGCCATTTCCCCTTTGACCGATATGATGTCAGCTACAAGGCAGACACGGCTACAGATGCTGAAAAAAAATCGCCTTTATTAAGATGGCTCGCTGCATATTGCCTTATAATGGATGTGAACTAATAAATACGCTCAAGTACATTAAATAGACCCAAGTGTTGACCAACCGATTATACTGTTCTTGGAAAAGAGGCTGAATAACAATTCTTAGAGGTTCTGAGTCACACAGTGTCCTCGGCAATGTTGTAATTGTTCAATGTGGATAAGGCCAGGTTTTCAAGTTGTAAAATGCCAAATGAATCCCAGCTTGAATTTGCCGGCTTTACTTAGCATGCTTGGACAAAAACTGATGTTCTTGCACAACTGCAGGAATGCATTTGTACCCAAAAGTCTTCATCCATCATCGCAATACTTGGGAATGCTTTTCGGATAATTATGCCTCTTCATGCGATCCCCATTACATTGTAAAATTAGCTTAGGGTTTTTTAATTACAAAAAAAGCGACCTGCATGGCATTTGAGTTACGTGTGCGTATATGAGAATGGATTCCATTATTTTTACTGAAGCAAGAAACATTAAAACCTTTATCTTCATATTCAAATATCACAATTGATGTTTACTTAATTATTTAAAAAAAATATATGTTGTTTTTATACAGTACATAGACAGACTTTGTAATAGTTTGCTCCTCACAGTTAGGTACAATTTGGTCCATCTATTCATCCACTACCGTTTCCCATTCAATAAATATTGGCATATATGCACATTTTCATCCTATTGGCCTTAAATACCCCCACAATGGATTTCAGGTTAAATTAGAATAGTGTGTGCTCTTTCTGACTCAATTTTGCCACCTTGTACAGGAGAAATGCATGCTGAAACATATTCAGTCCAGGTGACTGAGGTAACAATTTCGCAACATTCAATTTCTTTTCATCATTGGATGTCTTTTGCTTTGGGCCAATAATTATCTGCTCTTTGTAACACTTTTTCAGCGACCTAAATGTAGTTAAAAGCTCTCCTGCAAACTGTAACGGAATACCGTTTGAGAAATTAAGAGTGAATAGTTATTATATCGATAATCATGCTATAACCATTTAGAGAAATACAGTAGGATTAAGTAATGTTCAAGCCATACTATTAAGGCAGAATGTTATGTTTAGCTTATGCGACTATTGGATACATTTCAATGACATGTTAATTTGGTGTATAATCTCCAACAAATTCATTGTCAATATCTTATATATATATATATATATATATATATATATATATATATATATATATATATATATATATATATATATATATATATATATATATATATATATATATATATATATATATTATGTGTGCACACTCAGTTCTTTTCCCCTTAATAAAAAAAACAGCAGTTGCAGACTTATCACCTTGGTGTGACTGTTGTCTGGCACATTGGCCATGGGACAGCCGACAGCCCACGTCAAAGAGAGGTTTGAACCAGTGATGGAAGCAGCGTGGGCTAGTCACGCCTTGTGTCTTCCCGAGCTAATGAAAGAGGCTTTCTCGTGGCGACAGCGGTGAGGCCTTTTCCAGAAATTCCTTAGGCATGACCTTATTGGGGGAACACTGTGGCCTAGGGTGGGGACAAGACATACAGAAAGAGGCCACTGTGTAAAGCTGTCAGCAGTAATGGAGAGATTAAAGAAATGAGAGGTTTGATGGGAGGACACGTGGGCATGCAGCTTTCACCCATGACCTCACCAACGGCAATTTGGAGGGCTTTTCTTCCACTCTTTGTGTACAAGATATATACTGTGTTTTACCATATTTACAAAAAATGGCATGGCAAGTTCATTGTTTGACTCTTGGCTTATGTCAATTTGCACTGACAGTTAAAGTTGTGTTTGGAAAAATGGATCATCTTGACAGAAGTAGTTAAAGTGTATGTATGTTAGGGTGTCGTGGTTCCAACATGCTAAATCAAACAGGAGCTATTTTCCTTTCTTCAAGGAATTTTCCATGAATCACTAAAGTTCTCGGTGGGAAGACAGTGGAGTCTTCAGCAGCCATTTCAGCAAATGTTCCTTTAGCATGACACTCATTCTACATGTCGCTGCCAAATACTAGTGCCAATCATAGCTGCTACTGTACTGTTCTGTCACAGATGAAATGGGGTACGTGAAGCGTGAATTAATGATTTATGTTGAACTTGGTTTTTGTGTGGTTTGTAAACCCGTCTAAAAGTCAAAGTTGGAGTTGTTAGTCTTATTCTGATTTAAAATATGGTTCGGAGTAAAACTAAATCAATGTTTTAATTAGGGCAAGCCTTGCACTTTCTGTAACTGAGAGGATGAAAACATATTTCACAAGGACTATTTTAAAGCCGGAGTACTTCCCAGAGATATGAAGTGGAAATGCTCTTTTGTGGGGGAGTTGGTGGGATCCAGGGCAATTATTTTTAACGTCGTTATTGCATTTTATCATCCTAATCTCTCACGTTAAGATTCCTCTTCCTGAATCATTTCCCTGGAAAATAAATTAAAATGTTTTACTGGCTCCTGCAACATTGGCGTTGCCACTTCCCAGTCTCTCTAGTGATTAAAAAAAACATGATTTTCCTTAGAATTATACAAGTCTATACAGTGATCTGTAGTCGATGTCATGTTATCAGCACATAAGAAATAGAATCACATTATCTCTTTTTGATTAACATATTTGACCGTTTTACTCTTCTTTGCCGTTTTATACAAAAAGACTTTTCAAAGTTAATTTCACTCTTATAACCATATAAATTGTCCGATTGAGGTCCTCTCGGGACTCAGATGTTAGTATTGTTGTCAATGTGAAAATAAAAGTGACTAAACATTGTTTAGCGCTAAATGTGAAAGAATGTTTCTGCACTATTCAGCATGTACTGCTTTACAAATGACGCCCAATAGGCATCTATTGAGGATCAAGGCAGGAACTGATGTCTATTAAGTCAGCCGGTAATACCTGGGTTTGGTCAATAGTCAATTGTGGGGCCACTTTGAAGTGGTAATTGATACTGCGTCAAAAGTATGGCCGCCATGGCTTTCTATAGTCTTCTCGGCAAGCAATACCCTAAGGCGGCAACTGATTCCAAGCCTGGGCGAGGTACTAAAATCATTTCTACATTAACTCATTTATTTTAGTTGTCCTAGGTTGTAAGACAATGAGGCTGATGTTGGCCTCTGGATATTGACTTCTCTGTGTTAAGCGGGACAATCAGATAAGGCTGCAGTATGCTAATGTGTTTAGACCTGTCTTAGAATGTCAGAGATACTCATGAACACGTGTCAAACCGATTCTGCCAAGGGCCGCAGTGAGTTCTGGTCTTTGTTCCAACCGATCCAGTGTTAACTGATTACACTTGCAAAAGGTATCCTCTTGTTGAGTTGGAATGAAAACCTGCACCCACTGCGGCCCTTTGAGGACCGGTTTGACACCCCTGCTCTTGAAGATAAAATGTGGCATTCTCTCATCTTCACATCTGATTTACTGCGGCAGCAATAAACGTTAAAAGTTCTGATCACAAAAGGAAATCATTATTAATTGCTGTAGGTTTTTTTTGATCATTTGGTAGTTGGAAGTAGCAACCATGCTTAGGTTTGGCATCATCACTTTGTCTACATCAAGAGTTGTATTGTAACACCTTCATGGAAGTTCAGCACTTCTGACACCCATTTTGACCTTTTGGAGGGAGGCAAAATGTTAGTGGGAATACATGCTATCATAGAAAATAATAATCACATCATGTGACATTTTTTCTAAGACATGCACTAACGCCTTGCTTGGCATTTGAAGAATGGTGATATGTTTGACATTCAAACTTAGTACTTTACAGACTTGTTTGTCGAGCACATCCCACATCGCATTGATTAAAGGCCAACCAAAGCCCCCAATTACTTACTTTGCTTGGAGCTCAGCTGTCAGATAAAAGTATGAAGAAATATGTCATCCAAACTTAGGTTTGCATCTGTCATCATTCTATAGGAGTTACCTAAGTGCTTCTCCAATGCAGCCAAACAGTTAACGTGGCTGTTTTGTATCTAGTAGAGCCTGCTTCTGTCTGTCTAGATGCATTTAGTGTCCTCCCATAGGGCTTTGCATGAAATGATAACAATATAACCTGTGATCTGTATTTAACCATGAATGATATATATAAATACAAACTCTCTTTTCCCGGGCCAAAATGCCAAATTATCTAAATGTTGTTCAATTGATGTCCGTGATAAAGTCTCAATTTCTATTTGTGCAAAATCTTTGATGTAAAGGTTTTTTTTCTGATCTTATGTGTTTCTAATAGAAACAATGGCATAGTGATACAAACGTAAAGTGTCAAAACACAACTTGGTCTGCTTGAAAAAAATGATTTAAAGTTTGGCACATGATCAATAAACATTTTTCAAATTCTGAACAGACAAAAGACTGCCTCAAGTTCAATTAAAGTGATTGCATTCAAACCATGGGGCTTTCTTTCATCTGAGCATATTTCTTCTTGGCTGCGTATAGATGTTTTTGCACAACCACAAAAAAAAGGATTTCTTCACGCCTGGACCCATTTGCTTTAGAACTGTCATTGTTTCTTATGATAATACAATAAGTTGACTGTTTCTCACTCTTATAACTCTGAAAAAGAGTCGCATCTCTGAAAATTTAATGACCTTTCTTACTCTGTTGTCCTCTAGCTGAAGCAACCCGACAAAGCGGCGGCTGCTGCTCATACCTACTTCCAAGCCAATCCAGAACATGTGGAAATGAGTGAGAATCTCGAGCAGTACAAAGATCAAGAGGGTGTCAATGAGCATCACTTTGTCGACCGAGAAGCTCGACCTCACCAGGTAAGAGAGGAGATATTTGGATGTGAATATGCCATTATTCATTACCAACTTCAAACTACTATCTGTCAGAAATACAGAACCCTCTAGTTTTAAGACACTAAATTCCAAAAACATACATGAAAGCATCTCTGTATGGAGGAAATTAAAACACAGGTAGTCATTTTAGTTTGAGGCATCTATAGATCAAATTAAACACATTTCTCAGTGTCTTTTTTATAATTAATACCATTTACTATAAGATGTATTATCATTACTTACTTCAAGGATACACTATTACATAGTAGGTGCCTATTACGATAAAATTACATCATCATTTGGAAAAAAAATGAATTTTCAGCCCCATTTATCCAGTCACTCCCTCACCTAAATATACACATGCAAACAATATCATATTTGGACTTTCACAATTTTCATGAGACAATTTCTCTAATGCTATGTTCAGATCGTGACTTGAAGTGACCTTAACTGGATAAATTTGGCTTACTTTTTCCACTCCCGGTTTCTTCTTTGGCTCAGCACTACTACTACTATTTTTGTTTATACTGGCAACATCTGGCACAAGTGTAATAGTTGATTTACCTCGTTACTGAGCCTAAAAAAATATCTACTCTGTTTCATAAACTGCACGTCTTGTATTTTTACTCTCAATATCTTCATGACTACAAAAACTGCAGGAAACCCAACTTCTCCATCATTACTGTTGTTTATTGGTACACTTCAATCCAGCAGATTTGGAGGTTTTCTGCAGTAGTCTTTTTAAGTGTAAACCCGAGGACTCCAAACTGACGTGAGTAGAGCTGAGCCAAGCCAAGTCGATACCGAGCAGTCCAAAAGCGTGACCGGACGTTTCGTCGAATGCCCTTTGGTCCCCAGACGTTTGGTCCCCGGACGTTTCGTCAAAAGCCCTTTGGTCCCCAGACGTTTGGTCCCCGGACGTTTGGTCGACCGGACGTTTGGTCCCCGGACGTTTGGTCGACCGGACGTTTGGTCCCCGGACGTTTGGTCGAACGGACGTTTGGTCACCGGGTTCGCTCGCTGTCAAATTATGACAGAGAGTTTACTGTTGATATTTTGATATTAGATATTTAGATATTAAACTCACTTTCTCTCTCTCTCTCATGATTATAATTTTGAGAGCTGGTTTCAACAGTAACAACCCGGCGACCAAACGTCCGTTATACCAAACATCCGTTATACCAAATGTCCGTTCTACCAAACGTCCGGTCGACGAAACGTCCGGGGACCAAACGTCTTTCGACGAAACGTCCGAGTACCGTCGAAAAGAGACGTGATTTGAGTTTGTGGCTACAAATGTCATCCCATTTCTCTTACTGGGGCACTTTACTATCTATTACCAGGATTCCTGACCATTGTTTTTCTTTGCATAAGGGCAAAGTAGTCGGTTTATGGAGAGCACTTTAGGTTAACAGAAGCGTTCAATGTTCAGTGATTGAAAGCACTTTTCACGCTGTTTGTGGTTGGTTTAAAATTGTTCACCCTCTCTTACCCTGTCTCAGGTGTCACTTCTCATATTTTCTGCATCACACTCCTTAGAGTTCCTACTTCCACCCCACATGGAACAAACCTGACCCACCGCAATCTGTGTCATTCCTAGGCTACCGTAACACAATATCTTGCTTTTAATTCACTTTATTCTAAAATTCACTGTGCAGTGCCAGTGTAAACACATTTTCCCTGCGCCATTACATTAATGGTATGTTATGAGTTTCTATTTCAAACACTGTATGTTATCAATTTCTGTCTGCTTTGGCTTACTTTCGCCAAACTTTATTTGGAATACAATCAGTCAAAGAGATTTTTTTTGAAGGTCTAGGTGTAGGTCAACACGTAAAGTTGGCCATATACACAGTATTAAATTTGACTCATTTCCACAGAGCTCCTTTAATGCGGCAATGAACTTGTACGAGCAAGAAGACTACGTAGGGGCCAGCCTTCTGTTCGAGGACGCTCTGGTGGAGTACTACAAAGCAGACGTGGAGTGCCGAGCCCTGTGTCAGGGGCCGCATCGGTTTGAAGGCCACGATCACCTACGCTACCGTTACAGCCTCTATGAAGTCATTTCAGGTAAGAACTCATCTGTGGACATAAAGCAACTGTTGAAATGTTTAACATAAAGTGATATAACATCTGTCACAGATCCTTAGTTGTCTGCTGTTGTGTATTCGGCCATTGGTGACATGCAGCTGGGATTTTTTTGCTGTATCAAACCAAAACCCAAATAACTAGATAATGTAAATCAAAATTCTGCGATATCTTAATGTTTTGAACATAGACAGACAGGCTTGAACACAAAACACTCTTTTTTTGTCTTTTGGTAAGCTGTTTCTGATGCGATGGCTCTGATGAGTCCTCATTTGACTAACATGAAAGCAATGGTACAGTTGAGTTTCAGTTTAAAGCATTTTTTTAATGAAGCTATCGTGACTGCTCTGTTTGAGGTAGGCTTTGTTGTGTTGAAAGAGCCCGGGGAGGCTCAGACGAGGCCAAACAACGCTCTTTGTGCTCACTAGGTAATCAAATCTGCCTGGCAGTGGCTTTGCTCTGGATATCGCTTGGCATTGAGTCAAAGGGCTGAAAGACAGTAATGTGATCTCACTGCACTGTACACCACACTATATTTGCATCATGAAAAAGATTTTAAAGGTCACTTTGAATCATTTTGGATTGCAAAATACACACTAACTCACCACAACATGAAACACTTCTCCAAATTTGATCCTTGTCTGTTATTTTTGGTCATCTTTGAGAGAAAAATTCTAGAAACACCCCTCAATTGAAGTTTGTGCAGTTCAAATTTTAAAAAATATTGTTGAATCAATCATTTTGTTTCGTTTTTAACCGATAATGTATTTTCTTGGTAAAAGCAGAATTGCTATTGTTTCTTTATGGACTGTGTAAATGTTTGATTATACCTCTTCAGGGAGGTTTACATTACAGTGTAAAGAGTTTGTTTCCTACATTCAATTGCAGATCTATCAAAACACACTGTTATAATAAATATAATCAGAGCAGAGAGTCTCTGGGTGCTGTTTGTGTTAACAGTAATCAGTGGAAAAAGATGTTATTTGTGTGCAGTCAGTAGCGCCAGCGTCATTACTAACGAGTGTTCCTTGTTTTGAATACGTGACTCCTAAACATACCTAATTACTGGTGGATGGGCTTTGTTTAGCTTATAATCAGAAGATTATTTTCAATTTCACTCTTGGAGGAAAATGTTGGTTGAGATGTTTATTTTATTGTGTGGCTTTGGACTGTGACAAAGAGCAATCTCTTTTCAAAATGTTATTGAAAAGTACAAGATGATGTTTGTACTTTTTAGTTTGACCCAGAAAGGTAGTTTCTTCTTAATTACTACACATTTCTGGATACGATTTATTATTTATTCTTTTTTCCCTCTGGCCTCGACCTGAGAAAGTGAAATGTATCGTTTATCTTTGCAAAAAAAAAAGTTGAAAAGTGTGAAAACACATGGATAAAACTAGAGCATTAATATTAATGGACAAGGGTCAACCATGTACTCAATTCTTCACACAGTCAAAAAGATAGTGTTTCAAAATGTTTTAACTGTAGAAGTAATCTAAAAATATTGGCTGCTTTGTTAAGCTATATAACAGGGGTGGCGAACACATGGCTCTCGAGCCTCATGTGGCTCCCGGCCTTTGCTTCTTATCATATTTTGTATACTTATTTTTATTCTTTCTGAAAAAAAACACCCATATTCATCAGGGCTCATTAAAAACAAATAATAAATTATATTTCAAAAATAATCTGGCAAATTGGATTTTTTTATGGTGCTTCTGACGTAAGGGACCGCCAATATTCAGTGCTGATACATGCAGGGTAACATGACCAATTAACGAACTTTTCCCCAACTGATCTCATTCCCACTTTTTTAAATCAGTTTCACAGGCTTCACCTTCAACTAACACTCTTCAAAGATAATGAATGCTTTTTGGCCAATCAATGCATTTTCACTTAGGGCGATGACTCCATGTTTATCGAGCATCTGGCTCAGTTTTCCATTGTAAAATGGAAACAAGTGAGGTATTATTTTAGGCCTGTGTCATGTTTTCTGAAACTTGCTGATATGCACTCAGATGATCTCAGTGGTGTTAATGGCCGTAAGGAAACCTCATTAGCAGCAGACCACACAATGGTGTCACCATAACTGTGATGGGAAAATAGAGCAAACAATCTTATTTGCTTTGCTCTGATTCGACAAACTTAAGCACTCGTACATTTTTTAGATTGCCATATTTAGAGCACGCATCATTACCCATTACTGTTTCGTGTGTTTTTGTCTGACTATTAAAATGTCTAAGAGAATATAAGAGTAACTAAAGTGTTGTGAACATATTTTTGACACTATAATAGGCATATTACATTTTCCTGAACAAAAATTGCCTGTAAAAATACTCTCGTTCCACATTCCAAAAGATGTTTGAATCACTGACTACTCTAAACTTTGATTTTTTTGTGTAAGGTTAGTTGCTTATGAATTATTTCCACCTGATATACAACATTTTGTCATTATAGATCACTTTACTCAGGTACTTCACTGTGAGCATGAGTGTGTCAGAGATCTCGCCACCCGGCCAGGCCGCCTGTCACCCATGGAAAACTACTTGCCGCTGCATTACGACTACCTCCAGTACGGCTACTATCAGAGTGAGTCCTTTAAATTCCTCAATTTTGTAAACAACCAAAGTTAAATGTGGATACACCCGTTGTAGATGAACACAACTGGACCCTGGCTGACAATGACAGCATACAAGACGCACTGTTCCATTGATCTGTTACATTTGTTAGCTGTTTATTAATTTGGTTGTGTCTTCGTAATTATCGTGGTGTAGAACTGCAATGCATCATACTAAGGCTGTCTTCAATGTTTTATATCACCTCATTTAAAAAGATGGTTAAAAACAGTTATTCGGTACTTTTTTTAGAGTACGCCATTGACAATAAACGGAAGCAAACCCTTTGATTTGCCTCTCATCGCAATGAAAGATAAATCCAAGCTGCAGCTGCATTCTTCACCATTAAAATTCCATAAGAAAAGAGAGCCTAAAGTATAACCAAGGGCCAAATTGCTACTTTTTTGTCACACGACCAATAAAATCACTCAGCAGCTTTGTTTAACACCCCACGGTTGCTCGACCTTCTGCATTAATCAGCACCCTCGCATTGTGTTTTACCACTCAAGTTCTCTAGATGAAACCCAGTGCAAGGTTTTCTGTTCAAATGAGCTCATATCTTCCGTCTGCTACTGAGGCGAGAAGGTACGGCGGACTGCAGCAGATGCACCGTCTCATTCCAGACAGGAAGCCTCTGGTTAACCCTGCGCCTTTACAAGCTTGGAAAGAATGTGATCGTACGCGTACTGATGAGTAGAAGGCGCACGTACGTCTTCGGGGGGCTAACGTAAGCGTGTCTTGACTCTGTGGTTAAGTGCCCTTTTATTCACACTCTTAAGCAGCGTGTGCTTGATTGTGCTGATGGTTTGGAAATGTCAGTCAGATGGCGTCATGGTGGGTTTCCCACATCCCCTCCTCAGGACATGGCATTTTGACGAATCCAGCAGAGATCTGTGAAAATAACTCATGTTGTTCCGGTTTCTCTTTTACTCTTTTTAGCGGAAAGAGCGGAGGAGGCGTTGCAGTGTGCGCTCAGCTACCTTTTGTTCCATGAGGGGGAAGAGTTCATGACTGAGAATGTCAACTTCTATCAAGAAATTCTGGGACATGGCAGTGAACCACGAGAGGTAAGATTCAGTTTGAGTTATGATCTCTACATAATACTGATAGTGTCAAACATAAGGCCCGAGATTGAGATCTGGCCCAATACATCATTTTATTTGGCCCAAAAAGGTTTATTTTAGTCTTTAGTAAAGATGGATGTCTTGGGAAATCTCCAGCAATTGACTGTTTTCCCTCTTTTTAAACATACATTTCAAATAAATTATCGTTAATTAATGAGTAAAAATATTTTTAAAAATAAATAAATCAAATTAGAACATAATAAGGTTTCCTTTTTTCTTTTTTTAAATATAAATAATTTTGGTGACTGTTTTCCCTGTTTTTAAACTTAAATATCAAATGAATTATCTTGAATTAAGGAATAAAAATATTTAATGTTTTTAATAAATCAAATTAGAACATTAAAATGTTTCCTTTTTTCTTTTTTCTTGAATATGAATAATTTTGGTTAGTGCTTTCCCTATTTTTACTTGATCATAAAAGAGAAAATTATGAGGAATTAATTAATACAAAGAAACTGAAAAAGAGCGTTTGCACAATTTTTAAGTCAACAATGCTTCTAAATGGTTTGATTAAACCTTTTCTTGAATTTTATTCATTTAAAAGAGGCAATATTGTATTTTAGATAGTTACTTGGATCCTTTGTTGGGGTAAAGTCACACATATACACATAAAAAACTGCTTGTTATGAGACAAAATTCTACTAGGCATTTTTTACGACAACCAAGGATCTGCTCGTGGACACAGACCGCAAGAACAGGAAGTGATACAGACACACACTCAGGAAATTATTCCCATAGCAATGTTCAGAGTATTGCCAGATTCATATTACTATCGCGTCAACACTGTGTAAAAGTATTCAATTAACCTCCTAAGACCCAAACTCCGCATTGCATTTTTACTTTCTCTTTGATATTTAGGCTAATCGGGACCCGATGAGTGTAAAAACTAAGGATTATCTTCTTACATGATGTCGTTTCTGAGAAAAATGATGTCCACATAAGGCGTCAGGCCGTTGTAGTCTAAAATTTAACATTGTAGTCCCGTGACAACCAAAACACTTGGATGCCAGGTCCTAGAAAGTTAACCTCCTAAGTGCCCGATCTGTTTGGATGCTGTCCTTCTGCCATAAAAAGTTTAAACATTTGCCAGATCCTGTAGAACAGGGGTAGGGAACCGATGGCTCGGGAGCCACATGTGGCTCTTTCGATGGGTGCATCTGGCTCTTCGCTAACCTGTGAGCTAAAATATGGAAGCCGTTGGTGACAGAGCTCAGATAGTACGTCCAGTGCTGCTTTAATCTTCATTTTTTTTGCATTAGACTCTGCTAGAATGCATACTCTCATTGGTTAGCAACTGCGTAAGAATGTTGTCAAAACTATTTTTTTCCACTTTAAAACTGGTGAAATTACTGAAATAAAAGACACCCATTTACATGTATTTTGACTTTTTAAATCCGGAGTATGGCTCTCAAGGAATAACATTAGAAAATATTAATTGTTTCGTCAAAAAGGTTCCCGACCCCTGCAGTAGACAAATAAAAATACAGCAAATAGAATAGCTTCAACATTCGATGGCAGACGTTTCTAATCGGTTTGATTTTCCGTTTCCTTTTTAATTTAAGAGCAGATATTTATTGGCACACGAGCGTCCAGCCATTTGCTTCGCCCCCTGCTAACAGCCTGTTTGAATTATAGGCTCAGACTTTACGTTTTGAATTCAATTTCAGTCAGATCATCTGACCTGGGGCGTAGGCACCGAAAGAAGATATTCAGCAGAGGGGAGGGGGCAAGCCCCTCATGGAAAAGTGTTGATTTGAGTATGTAGGGGACGACAGGAGTCAGGAGTACATCTGTTGTGTTTCTTGGATGGGATCAGTACTCACCATCTGGCAGAAGTTTCCTTTTTATAGTTTGTTTTTCACTTGTAGCAGTAAATCTTCTCTGCTCTCAGCTGGAAGTATTTGCCAGCTTTTATGTCAACATATTTATGACAACATATTTCTTTCTTTGACCGGAGAACGCCTTTCTTTGCTTTCACACCAAATATGTATGGCGTAACATATATATATATATATATATATATATATATATATATATATATATATACATCCAATTTGGTTATATTAGTTAGCCCACCGCTAATACTTAAGCTTTCGGAGCTGCTTTTGGAAAGTCAAATTATGCTTCCTGCAAATGTCAATTCTGCGACCTCTTTTTCCTAGAAAGCATGAATGCGTGAGGGTACGTGTGTATCTACTTTTTTTTTTCTTTTCTTTTCTAAAGCCTTTTAATTCCGTCAAATCGAGAAAGCTTATAGTGCAACCCAAAGGTCGTCCACTCCATCATCAGAAAGGTCACTTTCAAAGCTCGACATGTCAGTGCCAGGCCAAATAATGCTGCCTTTTAGGCACTTACCACCGAGGGAAAAGTTAAAAAGGGCAAACCCACAGACGTCGCTGGAACAATTTGGCAGCTGTTTTCGATCCTGATTTAAAAGAAAAAGCTACTTGTTGAACAGGACCTGGCACGGTTGTTTTATTCCATTTTAGGAAATTGTCAGTCAAAATATGCCACCCATAAAGTGTCCTATGTGAATTTTAACAGCTTTATTGGCTGTCGATCATTCACCTTTCGCCAAAGTGGGAAAGACTCCAGTTAACCCGCTAAGTGTTTTAGAAAATGGAGGGATGAATGTTAGCCTGAATTAATCTTTATCTTGTAGTGTTAGTTAGCACAATGTAGTGTGATTTGATAAAAGTGCAATAGCTAAAATCCCAACTTTCATATGAAATTACTGAGATTTAAATCACTAAAAGGTTGCCAAAAACAAAATACAACTCGAGTGGATCAAAATAAAAGTTCAACATTGAACAGTTTTTTTTCTGTAATGGAAATAATCTTTCTCTGAATATGAATATATCCAAGATGCTACACAAGAAAAATATTTGCTTCATCGACAATGGAGAAATCTAACGGCACGCGTTTCAATTAGTTGCCAACTTTTTAACTTGATTACATTTTTTGCAGATGGAAATATCTCTGAATGTGCAAACGTTTCCGTACTATATCATAAAAGGCAGAATAATGCTACCCAGATGGGTTTCACAGCATGACTGTCATCATGTTTTTTTTTTATTTCATTCATCCTGCATACCGCCCATCCTCGAAAGGGTTTCGTCAGTTTGCAGGAGCCGAACACAACTGTCTTCGGGCTAGAATGGTTGCTAGTCAGTTGTAGGGCACACAGACAGACAGACGACCACTCACTCTTACAATCAAACTGCCACAGAGTGGGAATCGAACCCAGACTGCCCGCACTAAAGTCAGGCGGAAGAACCGCTGGCCAACATGTTCTTCTTTAGACTTAAAAGTAGTTGAGACTCCATTTACAGCCCTTCTGCTCTTGTGCAATCTTCGATTTATAACCTAGATAATAAATGTAATTGATAAACCACTTTAATCAATACACACATTGTGGTTATGTTTGAGGACTCGTAAAGTATAGTTAATGCAGGACTTTAGGAAGTCTGAGTTTTTAGTATCTGTGTGTATCTATGCTGTAAAATAGCAACAAGGTAAAAAAAATCATTATTTGTTGTCTGATTTAATGGAGAATTTGAAAAATGCTTCCTTTCTCATTCAGAGTATGCGTGTGGAAAGCAAAAGCAAACAGTCTCCCAGTCAACCTCCAGTCTGTCCCAATCTGTTGAATGCAAAGCCAACACCAGCTGGCGGGGAAGCGCTATTCTCCTCTAGCGTATAAGTTGGAAATCCGGTCAGAAAGCGGGAATAAAACAGTGGCAGACGGGGATGAGAAAAGAGATTTACAGCCACACGCGAAGGTTCGAGTCAGCGAACAATTTACGCCCCGCGGAGCATTTCGTCCTGCCTTCCATGTGACTGTAAAAACAAATCAAACTTCAGAGGTACTGGGCAAAGAAATATAATTCCTTGCCTGCCATTGACGGCGATAGACATCAAATCCACGTGAACTTTCCCAGGAGGAACTGAAATGGCCTTTTTCTCAACTGGAAACATTGTGATATGTTTATTTGAACTTTGTTAGATGTTGTCAGGGTTTCAACCGGTTGCAATGCGACCAGTTGTGTAAGAAGACCAATTAGATGGCAGTTCTAATTGAACTCGTAAATGTAGTGTATACTAGTCCATTCATGGATAGGAAAAACAAAACATTGCTTTAAAGCTTTAAATCTCATTATACTTGTATAATGACAATAAAAGCACTCAATTCGATTCAATAATGTTCCAGAGGTGGAAATTAAGTTCAGTTAAGTCCAAATTAATGTAATTGAAATAAATGTAATGCTTTTATTTTCATTATAAAAGTATGTATAAGGTCATAATAGTACTGTTATGCTTCTCTGCCTCTAATTAAAAACAATTTTGTCTTTCTCCAGGAGGCTGCGTGGTACCTAAGAAGACACAAAAAAGAATTGGAGCTCCTTCTGATTGGAAGCCAAAACATGGGTGTGGACTTCACTGCAGGGGTTTGTGATTTTCCAACCTAAAATAAATCAATACATGAATACTACAGATGAAGCTTTATCTATTTGGGCTCTTCATAGTTGTCCTCAAATACAAATAAAACCTGTGTGAAGGTTAAAACTGTTTTTTGTAGTCCAATTTCTGTTAAGTTTTTATTCTACTTGCTCTGCAGGAGCTTACTTGAATTTTAGGGGGGGTTCTGGGAGTTAATTTGCAACTTTTGCTCTTTGTTAAGTCCAAATCGCCACCTGCTGGTCATATTATGAGCTTTCTCGTGCTAGTCTCAAACTCACATTTTGCATTCTTTGCAGAATTACTGGAGCAGTTCGGGTGGGAGAGATGACTCCACCAGGTAACATTGGTTTCACCCCCACTAGATGGACAGGATTATAAATATACATGAATTTCACAAATGTTTGATTATTTTTTTGGTTCCTCGGTACCGTCCAACTATCTTGCATGATATAGTGAATGGTGTATCAAATGCAAATTTTCATTTAAAAAAATGTAGAATATCTAGAATGTGTAACAATGCATGTTGTGTGTTTTCTTCTGCAGGATTCCATCCGGAACTGACGGTGGGCTGGAGTATGTTCCCCTCTCAGAGAAGAAGAACGTCAATGTGGCTGAATCCCAACCTCTTAAAGAAGGTAATGTCTCTCTCGCTCCCAAACTCTTCCATGTCCGTACTAACTGGCTTTGGACGAAAGCGGGTATGTGTCCTCTGCATAGACGAAAGCGGGTGTGTGTCCTCTGCATAGACGAAAGCGGGTTTGTGTCCTCTGCAGGGGGGCCGTTGCTGCACGACTATGTGCGGCTGGTGCACAACGCGGCAGAATTGAACGGGACCCAACGGGTGCTGCTGGATCATGTTGTAAGCGAGAATGAATGTGCAGCTCTCCAGGAGCTGGCAGAGGTAAGGATATTCGATTGAGAGCAAAATATTTCATTTTTTAGAACTTCTACAACTGCATAATATGTAAAAAATACCATAATTTTCTGACTGTGTTGCATTTTAGGGAGGGTCATTTTTATTTGATCAGAAACCAAGAACAAACACACTTTCATTCAGTCATTTTCTGAACCGCTTATCTTCACAAGGGTCACCCGGGGTGCTGGAGCCCATCCCAGCTAACTACGTGCAGCAGACGGGGAACACCCGGAATTGGTGGCCAGCCAATCGTAGCAAACATACTTTAAAGTAAAAATAATTGAATGGAGAACAATAGGCTAAATTATGAAGAAAAGTGCCACTTATGGTCCGGAAAATACGATAAGGAAAATAGACGGAATGCTTTATCCTGGAACTCTAACAACTTCTAGATCATCACGGTGGCAGGAAACGGCTACGACGGCAGGACGTATCCTCACACCCCTAATGAGAGGTTTGAAGGAGCAACCGTCCTGAAAGCCCTGCAGGTGCACAGATGCCACAAAACACTGACATAATGTTACATTTTCCATGTGAAAGCTTCCTTTTTCACCATTGGAGCTCTCATAAAACCTCGCCTTCCTTCCACAGTACGGCTACGAGGGCAGGGTGCCCATGAAAAATGCTCACCTCTTCTACGACACCAGCGAGCGAGTTAGGAGAATCGTCGAGTCGTATTTCGTGCTCAACACCACCCTACACTTTTCCTACACGCACATGGTGTGCCGCACGGCCATCACAGGTCAGTTGTTTGCTTATTTCTTTTGAACACTTTAATAAGTGCATTGCTTGTCACAAACCATCCGCTCTTTACCAAGATGATCATTGGTTGATGCAGTCATGTACTATTTACCGTATTTTTTTTACTAATAAGTTGCATTAGCCAAAAAAAGGCACAACGAAAATGAAAAATATATATAAATTGTATTTTTGGGCAAATTTTACTTGATAAAATCCAAAAAAAACACGTGACATCGTGAAAAGAATTCTAAATAATTTTAAAAAAAAAACAATATTGATAAATATAAGAACGCATTTCGACACAGACACTACAGATATTTGAGGTGTAAATGGATTGTAGGAAATATTTTGGTGTCACTATGGTAAATATGCTAAAAAATACAGATAGGTAATTATATATTTTTGAATCTGGTATTGTCTGTTTTTCTCATCAAAATGTGTTACTGCTGAAAATAGCTTATGTTCAACTTATAATTGTAAAAAAAAAACTCTTGAGGTAGAAATAAAACATAGTTTTTGTGATTTCAAATAAGTTTAATCTTTTATTTGGTTGTGTCTGTCTATAAAAACTCATAAATCGCAATAGTGTGCGTGTCAAAGTTATATTTGCCTTTATTGTAACATGGAGAAAAGCGGTAGTAAATGTTGTAATACAAATGTATTGCAGGTAAAAGTTATCAAACTAATTGTTCATAAATAAGTGTTTAAAAAAAATGGTCCTAACGTTCATTGCGAATGCAAATATTGTTCATCAATTATCACTATAACTAAGCCTGTCAATGACAAAATACAAAATAAAAGTAGCCTGATTCATTTTTTACAGCATCCGCGCATAGGTACAACCTTCAGTGTATTTTTTAATTAAATTTAACATTTCAAAATGTTGTTATATTGACCTAATAGGCCAGCAGGAGCACAGGAATGACCTGAGTCATCCCATCCACGCTGACAACTGCCTACTGGATCCCGAGGCCAATGAATGCTGGAAGGAGAGCCCAGCGCGCACAGAAAGGGACTACAGGTAATGTCTACTTTTATGCTAGGGTGCACTGCATACTGTATGTGTGAGTGACTGATGATGCCTCAACATACCACACGCTTACTGACCTCTTGTGTTGTCTTGCCATTCTTTTCAGTGCACTACTTTACCTCAATGGAGACTTTGAAGGTGGCGAGTTCATTTTCACGCAGATGGACACCAAAACGGTTACAGTAAGTTGCTTTTTATGACCAACAGTGATATTATTATTAGGCAAACTTCCAATTTAATGAAGCGTTCATGACGACTTTTGCGACATTGGATGAGTTTAAAGTTGTATCGTTTAAATTAGTGTGAAAGCATTAAAATGAGGTCAGCAGTAGCGGTGAGTACTATTGGCTCTTAGTTGAGTGTGAATGAAATGTGTAGATTTTTTTTGGTGTGGAATGAAATGTATAGATGTTTTTGGTGTGGAATGGTATCCAATTTGAATGTGAGCTAATGAGTGTTTTTTTGGTGGGATCCAACAATGTTGACCAAGGGGTTTAATGTGTTTTGTTGGAATTGTCCCTTTTATTTTTGTTTTTCAAAATGAGTGAGTGGAACAGATTTAACTCGGAAAGGGTGAAATTAGCTAAAATTTATTTATTTTTTCGATCCTAGTTGAATGTTAACAGGACTGAATGGAGAATTTTCATCACAATGTTAATTGAGGAGTAATTTCAATCTCTTAGGTTTCATTAATAAGTGTGTTTTTTGGTCAAAACTGTGCTATTTGGGGGAACCGTGAATTTCTCGGCTACAAAAAATACAATCTTGCATGATATGGGTTTTAGGTGTTGCGTCAGAATCGGCTGTAAAATGCGGGGGAGGAGTTGGTGCAAAAGTTTTGTGAAAATAAAAGGGGCATTTGGCTATTAGATGAGACAAAACACTTAATTTACATTATGCTGATGTTATTTTTGGCCTCCAGGCAACAGTAAAACCCAAGTGTGGCAGAGTGGTGGCATTCTCCTCTGGTGGGGAGAATCCACACGGCGTGAAGGCTGTCACCAACGGGCGAAGGTGCGCTGTAGCTCTATGGTTTACGTTCGACCCGCTCTTCAGGGAAATGGTACGATCTTTCCTTTTTTTATACGCCGTCCTTATAAGTGCATGCAGCTGCAAGCTTGTCAGGAATTCTGACTGTGCGTGTCTCGTTCGACGCAGGAGAGACTGCAGGCGGATGAGCTGATCCAGACCTTGATCACACAGTCTGAACCAGTTCACGGCCTCGACATCAACCCCAAAGATGAATTGTAGAAGTAGCTTCTTTGTACGCTGTTTGTGGTCGACTTTTATTTATTGCAGACGTTTATCTTTGAATCAGAAGCAAATCTATTTTTATACTATTTCCAGAGCAGGTATGAAAACATTGGGATTATTTGTTTGTGTGTGTGTTTGTGTGTTCGGAGGGGGTGCGCTCGAGTATTGGGAGTTTGCTGGGGGTTTTATTTTTGTCTCACTGATCTGTGAAAGTATCAATAAGGAGATTTTTTTCCTGCTTTAGGTTGTCACTTTTGAGGTCAACATTTTGGCTTTATCAAGAAAAACACTATCCGTGGTCCTGAATGACATTGGAAGTTGCTTACAGGTCAATCATACTGAAAAGCAGGTACTGTCCATGTCAAAATAGTTGGTTTGTTTTTATTACTTCCATGCCAGTAATTGTTGTCCTCGAAGTAGACGGTGCACTGTTTTCGTTCGTATTTAGATTTGAACTAGTAGCACTATTCAGAGATGTGTTTTGCATATTATATCTATTTATAATAATCATGCACTCGGTACATCTGTCAAATTTGGGGGAATGTGATTGGTTTTTTTTTGTATTGTGTTCTTATTTATGTTTGAATATGTAGACAGCTGCTGTCACCACTGTCTGCTTTTAATATGGGAAGCTTTTTATCATAAAAGATCAATCATTCCTGTTTCAAGGAATATGATATTTTATAAAAATTGTTGATATACAAGTGATAGACGGAGTCATGCACTGTAAATTCAATGGGGAGAATAGAATATTGATTGTTCTTCTGAGAGCTTTAATAATGATTTGGAGAGTTTGTATTTTTGTTTTCACTGATATTTAATGATGAAATGCACAAAACTATGTTTATGGGATCGAATAAATTAAAGAATGTTACTATTTGTGTAACATTTTATTTGCTTTATTCATTTACAGATGCAAGAGAAAGTGATACGGATTGAATGTAAAGTCTATATTTTATACACATATTTGTACAATATAGTCGTCGATAAATAAGTAAATATCATGTCAACATAAATCAGCATTTTAAGATAAGTGCTGCTGTTTTGTCCAAGTTTTACTTTCCCTAAAGTTTATCCTCACAGTGGTTGCAGGTTTGTCCAAGTTGAAAACTTACATGTAATGTACAGGTGTAGGCTGAGAGGTCACTGTGGTGAATATGCTTTAAGAAAACAACTGCAAAATTAAATAAGAAAAATAAATTAAAAGAGGACCCTAAAGAAGATGGTCATGGGACGATGGACAAAATGAATGTTTTAGTAATGACAGGTCAGCTGATCGGTGAACCGGAAGGCCCTGGTATCGCTGGCAATGCACAACAATTCACGCATACGCCGTGCACGCCGCTCCTCCTGGGCGAACCTGCGCGAGCGCTCCCGAGCCGCCTGCTGCTCCGCACGCTTTTCCGCCCGCTTTCGGGTCAGCCACCTGAGGGCAGAAGTATGGGTCAAACGTTGGCATGTACCCAAACAACGGCAAAAAAAAAAAATCGAGAGATCTCACAATTTAAAGGCACGTTCACACTCCTCTCTGCTGTGCATAAGATAACTGCCATCCTCCTCTAACTTCCTCAGCTGTACCACCTCCTTCTCTCGCTGCTGCTGTTCCTGCTTTCTCCGCAGCCACTGCCGGAAGGCCTCTTCTCCTACGCTGGAGTCCTTCTGCTACCACAAACAAAGGTTTTACAATCATTTCATTGGCATTTTCTAGGTGCAACTGATATACAGTGACACCTCGTTTATCACGGTTGATGAGTTCCAAGTCCTGCCGCAATATTATAGGTGAACAACTGCGATGTAGACAGTTTTTGTGGCGTCCGTACTAGTTCTGACCTTTAATCACACAACTAATGTATTTTCTATCTGCCAACTACATACACATATACTCGCAAAATGACATTCAGGGTAATGAGGTGCTCTCTTTTCTGGCAAAAAGCTCAGTTATCCTTACAAAACAGCACATAACTGTAAATAAACTGTGCTAAACAACTGTGCGGTAACCTCAGTTTGCAGAAGGTCCCCACCTTGTGGACTTCCTGTGGGTGGCTCCAGTTTTTTTACCTAGGTCTACAATGTCTTGTGTGTCTTGTGTCTGTCTTGCTACTGCAACCAAGACATTTCCCGAATATGGGATGAAATAAAGTTTTAATCTAATCTAATACATTTAGAAACGCCACATTTTTTCTTAATTTAGCAGCCGATATATTCACTATTAGTAGGTCCACGTAAATCATTATTATTGTGGTGGGGGGTAAGCATTGGTGTGTACCTTCAGTTATATTTTTGTATGGTATTGTTCCAAATGAAAAGTATTATGGTTATAGGGGCACTAGGGGGAATAAAAGGAATGGAATTTAAGAGCAATGGTCTGATCACTACGTGAGATTGACCTGAGAATTCATCCTTTCCATCTCCTGGGCTCTCTGGATTCTCTTCTCATGCTGCAACTGCTCTCTCTTCTTCATCAACCAGGCTTTGAAAGCCAGCTCGTTATCGTTCCTCTTCTGCTCTTCTTCCTCCAGCCTCCTCTGTTCGGCCTGACGTCACACATTTGGAAAAACTAATGATAGATTATGAGTAGGGCGCCTCGATGGACGAGTGGTTAGCGCGTCTGCCTCACAGTTCTGGGGTTGGTCATCACTGTGTGGAGTTAGCATGTTATTCCCGGGCTTGCATGGGTTTTCTCCGGGTACTCCGGTTTCCTCCCACATCCCATAGACATGCAGTGTAAGCTCGTTGAACACTCTAAACTGCCCCAAGGTATGAGTGTGAGTGTGAATGGTTGTCCCTTGTGCTCTGCTCTGCGAATGCCCGGCCGCCGATTCAGGGTGTCCCCCGCCTGGTGCCCATAGTTAGCTGGGATAGGCTCCAGCACCCCCTGCGTGAATATGCGAGTGACCAAAGGACTGCCGCGGTGTTGCCCTTAGATCAAAGTAATTTAAGTATTTTTGGAGATATGGGCCATTGTTTATTACTTTGATTAAACAATCGTGCCCCAAATAAGTGTCATTTCCTTGCATAGTTTTTCCCATTCGCACTTCATATGCTCTGTAAATATCAGTTGGTAGCGGGTGAGCAAGATTAAGTACCTCTTTGGCCATCTTCTCCTTCTTCTCCTGGTCCTTCTGCAGCAATTCCTTCTGCTGCAGCGAGAGCTTGAAGGTAGGCTGGGAGAGGGTCCCGCTGGCTGACTGCACCCGCCGTTTGGTGCCTCTCCTCAGCACTCCTCTGTAGCTTTGACAGGCCGAGCTGGGCCTTAGGGGAGGTCTGGGAGTCCGGAGGGGCTCGGACTTCTGAAAGGAGGGAGAAGTTCTGGAGGAGTAAAATGACGAAAAGGTGGACGTGGAGCTCTTTCCAGAGTGATCCTGTACGATTGGAGGGAGGAGGCTTTGATTTTCCACCTCCTTGAGACTGACGAGGTCAAACCTGCCATCTTTTTCCACAAGGATCCTTCCATCCTTTGGCCCTTCATCTTTATTATGTCCAGAATCATCCCCTCGGGGTGACAATTTCAGCTCAGACAACCTCCCTGACACTTCCATTTCCCCAGCGTCATTTTCAAACTTCATCGGAGGCACCACCAAGGTAACCAGATTCTCTTTGAACTGAAGGCGCCGTCTCCGGCGCAAATTCGGAGCGTCCTGACCCCGCAGCTCCTTGTTGGCTCGCTGGATCTTCTCGAGGACGTACGTCTTCTCCTCTTCTGTCTGCTCGCCGACACCCAAAGGAGGCGGTGTGGTCTGAAAGGACTTATTAAGGCCATCTCCATCAGAGTCGTACTCAAGCGGGTCCATCGGTGTGGGCCACCTCTCGTCATCATCTTCCTGCTTGCTCCAGTTGTTTTTTCCTTTCTTCTCTTGTTGCTGTTTCTCGTCATTGGCCAGCTCTTTGTCGATGTCCGCCTCAATGTCCTCGTACTCAGGACCCTGTGCCATGGAAATTTGTAAGTAGACAATTTACAGTATTTTTCGGACTCCAAGTGGCACCTGAGTATAAATCGTGCTAGCAAAAGAATGCAGTATGAGGGAAAATAAATAAATATATATATATATTTTTTTAATTATTATTTATATATATATATGGGAAAAAATAGAAATGTAAGTCACAGGCTGAGTCAAACAACGTAAAAAAAGTCCAACTTATAGTCCGGAAAATACAGTAAAAAAACACTGGGGGATGTGTCCGGTCATTCAAATACTGATATTTGTTTTTTTTTACTAAGCCAAGATAGTTAGTGTGCCTTGAAAGATTATCCAAATTAATCCAATTATTCATAATTAAACGCCAAATTTACCATGTTTTTCCCACCATTAATTTAACTTTTCAGGAGATGATACGGAAATAATCATCAAACCCTAACAATTTTTTTTCACATGCGTTTGAAAGATTTTATGTTATTTGTGCAAATTTTAAACTATTGTTTGAAGTTTTGGCCCAAATTTCAATAGGTACACAATAACCCACATTTAGAGATAACGTATGGCAAAGACAGCATCTTTTAGGCTATTTTTTCTTTGTCTTAAAGAATAAAGAATAAAATACTATCACAAATAACCTCCTACAACATCAGAACATTATTTGTTTATTTCTTTTCAGAGGCATTTAGATTGGGGTTTTGGCTATTTTTAGGTGACAGGCAGAACAAAGAAATGCTCTTCAAACCAATTTGTTGTGAAGTTTTTGTGATCTATAGTTACATTTTTTTAGGTAAAATATGTGTGTCTACATGATGGTTGGGAAACTAATTCAGTGTTTTACTCTGCCAATTTACTCACTTCAGTTCATTGTCCCATAACATTACAGTTGTATATTCCAAACTACCCATTGACTGTATGCCCGTGGTAAGTGTTATGAGCATGTTTATAAATATTGCAACACAGTGAAAGGATGTCATTACTACAGTACAGTATGTCAGCAGCAGGGTTTCACTTACTTGGGCCTCGGCCCGACTTTCCTCACTGATCAGCCAATCCAGGTCCTTCTCAAAGTCATCCTCATATACCACCCCCGATTTTTGGCAAACCACTTCACTCATGATCTACTGCAAGGAGAAGGTCAAATGATAACATATGTGTATTGAAATACATCCCTGTACTCCTATAGTGCTTATTATAAGAGGCATTGGTCCAGCAAGACACGTTCAAAACTGGTCTTCAATCAATGTAGATTGAGTCCACTTCACTTAGATTCTCTCACTGACCTACGCCATGTTATTTTGATTCTAAACCCGGTTTGAACTTGTATGCTACTCTTCCCGGAATTAATTACTTAATTAGTACTCTGACTCACTTCCAACTATTTGCTGCGATTCCGATGTAGTCAACGAGTGTCGAGTACTGTGCTTTCCATATATCCTGTGCCGGAATCCCTGCCTTTGTTTACATCGGTTTCAACTATGCAGAGGCATGACAAAAGTCATTTTAATTATTATTTTATTGAAATAGTTCTGGATCTGAGTAAGTCTTGATCGTGTATTGTTTACTACACTTCAACAAGAATCAATCAATTAATTGGTGTATAAACACTTGTGATAGTTGGACTTTAATTTCGTGAAAACTACTGAATTTCAAAAAAATTACATACATTTTTATTAGTGATAAAGATAGTAGTAACTGTAGTAGTAGTAGTAATGGTAATAGTAATGAGGCGATGAGGCTTCATTTAATTTTATATTTTTATATTATAAGGCCAAACACAATATGCTGTAAATGCAATTATCATTACTAATAACTTTTAATATTTTGATTTTGTTGCTTTTAGTATTCTTAAATTGTCCCATTGTGTTTACTTGAAAATCATAAATCGTTCAGAACGTCAAATAATTTCACATAAGTTTTGAGAGTTATGAAGGTTTTGCAATCACTGTCAAAACATTATTTTTTGAGAATGTTCCATTTATCAACCTCGTTTTGATCAAAACATATAAATAAACTGGCAGCATATGATGTCATTAAAAGTTCAACGTTGGAACATGCAAAGATTTGACTCGTAACAAAATGATTTTTTTAAAGAAACGCTTGTCCAACTCACCGCTGGTTCTTATTCCTGCGTTCGGAGTTTTAAAAGCGAAAGCAAACATGCAAACGTGCAATTGTGCACCATCTAAAATGTCCCATGCACACTTAGCTTTCCTGTCAGTCTGTGGGGCGACACCTGTGCACATAATCTCTCGCTGTCTACAACCTTAAAAGCATTAGCTGTCCCGTTGCCATAGAGACTGACAACATTTACACTCGCGCATGCGTAGAGATCGCAATAAAATTCCAACAGTGTATTGGTGGTCAAATTAGTGGAAAAGAACCCCAGCAATGCAATGCAGTTGTAATATTGCATTTGTTTAATTTACCGAATTCATTTTTAATATGTCTGACTGTCTATCTGACTATCGGCTTATCAAGTGGGCGATGAGTTGTAAAAAAAAAAAGTATCAGGATGAACGGGAGTCAGTGAACGCAACGTTGGTTTATTCGCAAAGCTTTCTGGGACTCTGAGTTCTGAATATCAGTTACAGCTTAGTTCAGGTTCAGAAAACTATACTACCCACAAATCCCTCTTTCGATAACACGGAACTAAGTGCTGTTTAGTGTGAAACTCTTATCAGCAATGCTCAAGTTCTGATAATGTTTCGCTAGTTTGTTCACGCTCGATTACCACTAAAACACCCGTTTGGGGCTAAGAAATTGGGACTTTTCTCCAAAACATGGCCACTGTCGTATTTGTTAAGAATACAGCACATGCTGCGTCTAGGCGATGTTTGATTTCTAATTTAAAAAGCTTTACTCGAGACAGCCATTCGTCGTTTTCTCCTCACAAACGTCCCTTGCCACCGGCATGGTTGTCCAGGACTACCGAAGTGCGGTTCATGTCCCGGGGGTGTTCAGGCAGGTCGGCAGCCGGCGCACGAAACAGCGGCCGCGTAGTGCTGGCGCTGAAGGGGGCTGCAGCAGTCACCGCAGCCGCGGCATTGGGGGGCTTCTTGGCCAGCGTCAATCACTTCCAGCGGGCCGAGATGGCGACTCTGGTACCACGAAGAGCCGAAGAAAAGGACCAAGACGAAGGGGACATATTGGCACGGTGCCGGGGTTTCATGTCCCCACCGGTCACTGACATCGCCGTCCTGCAGGGCCGGAAAGGTGAGATGTGCACCAGGATGGAGATGCTCATCATGGAGACGCAGGCTGACTTCTGCAAAGCTTTGGAGAAGGTGGACGGTGGGACGTTCATGGTGAATCGGTGGGAAAGAGAAGAAGGTAGGATGCATTGGTGTATGGTGAGTGACTGTGACATGTCCGCAACTCATAAATGGGGACATTTCTGCATGCAATTGCTAAATTATTCATTTTCTGAGCCTCTAATCCTCACAAGGGTCGCGGGGGGTGCTGGAGCCTATTCCAGCTAGCTATGGGCACCAAGCAAGGACCACGCTCACACTCATACCTATGCACAATTTAGAGCAGGCCAATCTGGTCCTCAAGGGGACTGTGGGTGCAGGTTTTTGTTCCAACTGATCCAACACTGACAGTTCATCCAACGAGGTTTGTGCTGGAACAAGAAGCACCTGACTGCAAATCCACTGATTGCACTTCTAAAATACCGATTGGTTAAAAAATAAATAAAAATATAAATATAAATACCAGATATCGCTTACAAGTTGCGGCCCATTGTTGAATAGTTTGCCCACCCCTGATTTAGAGTTGTCAACAAGCCTACATGCATGTTTTTGGGATGTGGGAGGAAACTAAAGTACCCGGAGATAACCCACTCAAGCCCGGGGAGAAGAACATGTAAAATCCACACAGTGAGGTCCGACCCTTGACCCCAGAACTGTGATGTTGACACTCTAACCACCCTCCAGGCTGCCATTTCCTAATTTTACAATCATGATTGCATGCATGAAGCTGCATGTGGGTTGTTTTTCAGGTGGAGGTGGAATCAGCTGCGTGATGCAGGATGGAAAATTGTTTGAGAAGGCTGGTGTCAACGTGTCAGTGGTGTTTGGAAACTTGACTGAAGAGGCAGCCAAGCAGATGAGGAGCAGGGGAAAGGTCCTCAAGGGGAAAGATGGTGAGCATTGTCGCCTGAAGGAATATTTCAACATGTCTAACTGTCAAACAGGTCGACTACTGTCAACTAAAACTGAAATCAAATAAAAGAACTTGCATGGCAGACCTGAAGAACAGGATATCGTTTGGAGAGTGTTAGCTAATGACCTTGTAGGTGGGCTGGCTGGTTAATCTGTTTTATTGATTAAACTGGTGAGAGCGACTTTGTTGTGGGAGTTCAAAGTTAATTACTGATAAAAAAATAATAATAATAATAATTAATTACTAGAGATACTTTTTAATGTGATAAATGTCATATGATAAAATTACCATTTGAATATGATCATTTGTTTCTATTTTTGACATAAAAATTTAAGGTGTAATCCTTGTTATAATGTCAAATTTATGAAATGTTAGTATAAAACTTATCACATTATTAGCATGTTAAAAAGTAAAATTCATGACATATGGTAACACATTTTAAGTCAAAAATGTTCATTCACGGTAAACCATGAAATTAATCACAAAATAAACTATAAAAAGTATAAAGATATTTTTTTACGCATTTTAACATACCACATTTCTGGTCATAAAGTATATTGAAACATTTTCTGATGTAACTGCCATCTAAGTATCAAATTTATGGGTATTGCTATTTATAGGATACTGTGTGTCCTCACAAATGTGCAAATGCAGTGTTCCATAATTTATTTCGCTCATGGTTCAACATGATGTTGGTCTTTTTTAACTGATATTTGAATTGCATCCTTCAGGGAAGCTGCCTTTTTGCGCCATGGGCGTGAGCTCTGTAATCCACCCCAAGAACCCGCACATCCCCACAGTGCACTTCAACTACAGATACTTTGAGATCGAGGAGGAAGACGGTGAGCTGACGTCAGCGGCCGTGTCTCGGTATCCGTGACTCCATTGAGCTCATGAATGAATTATAACCCTTGTGTGCTCCCTCGCGTGCACGTCGCAGGATCCAAACAGTGGTGGTTCGGCGGCGGCACCGACTTGACTCCCGTTTACGTCAGTAAAGAAGATGCACTTCACTTTCACGGCACACTGAAGGAGGCCTGTGACAAGCACCACTCGCAATACTACCCCGACTTTAAGAAATGGTACTGAGTGAGGGTGTGGCGTCATTTCATGGGATGCAAAGGGCGTTTCCTTACTGCGTCGTCGATAAGACAACCCTGGAGGAAAGAGACCGTTAAGAGTGTGATTATCTGATGTACTTTAATGAGTGACTGTTGTCGACCAAATATCATTTTTAATCAACAGCTTATTGTGTACAGCATCAAAAGACAATTTCCTTATTTTCCAGACTATAAGTCAGAGTTTTTTGTAGTTTGGCAGAGCCTGCAACTAATACTTAAGTGCGGCTTAAATATGTATATATTTTTTGTCTATAACCACCACCAGCCTGGTTTGTTGTTGTTGAGGTTTTTTTTAGGATATAGTGTATTTTCTGGACTATAAGTCACACTATTTTCAGAGTTTGGTTGAGCCTGCTTCTAATACTCAAGTGGGACTTATCATCAGTTATACAACATTATACATTAAGGTAATAGGAACATAGGGAACAACAGTTAAAATAAGCACCTGTTAATGTAGCCTATTAACAGTTTTTGGACAACTATAGCATAAAAAAAACACAACATAACAAGCTGTTAAAGGTCAGAGTGACAAAATAAAAGCTATGTAAATTCAAGTGCGCACAGAATGATCTTTTCGTACACCTTCACTATTTCCACACGTGATCACAACCTTGTATACTCTTTCAGGTGTGACAAGTACTTCTACGTCCGCCACAGAGGAGAAACTCGAGGTATCGGGGGGATCTTTTTCGACGACCTGGACGGTCCCAGTCAGGAGGAGGCGTTCGGCTTCGTCAAAAGCTGCGCCGGCACCGTGGTGCCTTGTTACCTGCCCATCGTTTACAAACATCTCAATGATCCGTTCACCGTTGAGGAGAAAGACTGGCAGCAGGTGCGACGAGGAAGGTGAGTCTGACGATAGCCATTTTTGTCGAAGTCTGATCCGTCCAAATGATTGACACCTTGAAAAAGTGACAACAAACCATTTCAAGTTGTATTTGAGGTGTCACTTTTAGTTCAAGATCGTGACTTTTTCAATTTCAATGTTGTTTTCTGTAACCATATTAAAATGGTATCAAATAATATTTTCAAATACAGTAATCCCTCGATTATCGCGAATTTACTACTTAGGGATTTTTTGTTCATGTCTAGTAAGGCATTTTCTTCTTGAAAGAAAAATGACCATGTATAGTAAGGCATTTTTTTCTTGGAAAAATGACCATGTATAGTAAGGCATTTTTTTCTTTAAAAAAGAACAGTTATGGTAAGGCATTTTATTCTTGAAAGAAAAATGACTAGTTGTCTAGAAAGGCACTTTTTTTCTTTTAAAAAAGCATGTATAGTAAGGCTTGTTTTCTCTTAAAAATAGAATCATGTATTATAAGGCTTTTTTTCTCTTTAAAACCGAATCATGTTCATTACAGCATTTTTTCTTGAAAAAAAAATGACCACGTATACTAAGGCTTTTTTCTTGACAAAAATGACTATGTATAGTAAAGTTTTTTTTTAAACAAAATGACCATGCATAGTAAGGCATTTTCTTTCTTGAAAAAAATGACCATGTATAGTAAGGCATTTTTGGTGGGAAAATGACCATGTATAGTAAGGCATTTGTACCAGTGAATCATGACAATATTTAGGCACAACTTTGGTATATACTTATCTGTGTGATAAATGTGCGATTGTGCGCTTCAGGTACGTTGAATTCAATTTGGTGTACGACCGAGGCGTCAAGTTCGGCTTGGCCACGCCAGGATCCAGAATCGAGAGCATCCTCATGTCTCTCCCACTCACTGCCAGGTAAGCGTCACAGCAGTGGCGTCAACGCCGGCTGCGAGCGTCGCTTAATCAACCTTCCTCCCCAGGTGGGAGTACATGCACGAGCCCGCCCTCGGTACCCGTGAGGCCGAGATGCTGGAGGTGCTTCGGAACCCAAAGGAGTGGGTGTGAACACCATCATGTTAATATCCACGTTGCACTTGAAAACAATGGCTTTTAATCTGCACAGAAATTAAATTGTGAATGTTATCAAATGTTAGATCCTGTAATTTCTTAAGGAGGTTGAAAATGAATCATTTTCACAATCAATAATATGTATTCTTGCTACAAAAAAATGGCTTTATTCCCATTTAAATAAGGAAACAAACTTTCAATAATTCATGTGGAGGACAAGTGAAAAAAGTTTTATTTACAAATCAATTTGTATCTTTGTACATGAATACAGATTTCCTATGGGTTCCCTTGCATTTTATGTTGCCTTACTAAATCTAAGACCTGGTGAGTTAAAATGGCTATATATATATATGTATGTATGTATGTATATATATATATATATATATATATATATATATATATATATATATATATATATATGTATGTATATATATATGTATGTATATATGTATGTATATATATATATGTATATATATATACATATATATACACATATATATTTATTTATATATAAATAAGTAAAAATGAGTGTACTAACACATGCTGTTTTATAGAATCAAGACCACAAAAATCACGACTATGCTAGTCATCTTCTAAACATTGACATTGCGTTCAATATGGGCGTGGTTACGCCTATTGGTGACGCAGCTGTATAAATTAAGCACATGCGCAGTACCTCGTCTTCTCCAACAGCCATTTCTATGCTGTCGGTCTAACGACTAGCATGCAGACAAGGTAAGGCGTTGAGCAATTTCATGGCCTAAGTGCATTTTTATCACGCTACTGGGAGATTATTTTAGGAATCGATTGAGCTAAAATGCCAACCAATGTGTTCGTTTAATGCCAGGTTGAACACACCGTCGATAATTTAAGTTTGGGCTACTTTTCCCCACATGTGACTAGCTAGCTATCTTAGCATTAGCGTCAGGACGACGCTCCCCATTTGTTTTAAAAAGTATCTTGCCCGTTTTACATTATTGAGTTGTGTAGAAACACTTGATTGAATCAAACAAAGCCGAGACATCAACGGACAGTTTGCTGGTTAAAGGCTCACTGACAGTTTTCACTGCCATTGCTAAACACTCCGTTTCTAATTTGTAATTGTTGTTTTCACCCAAAAAATCATTTATACAAAAATTGTTAAGCCAAGTTTCTCTTAGCTGTTGCGTCACTGTATGATTTTTGGCCTGGAGAAGGGAAAATAGCACTGAGTAGTCACTAATATATTTTCATTCTTTAACTTGATTGTTTGTTAAATTTCTTGTAAGATTGCCTGTAATAATTGTTTGCCAACTCCCAAATAGCTTGGTTAAATCAAGTTTTCTCTGTTTAGCATTCAAGATGCAGCGAATCCTGTGTGCCCACAACATGGACACCCTTGAACTTACAGGAGAGGAGACTGGGCCACATGAAGGTAAAACCCGTTGGGAAAAAAAAAACAATCTGTTGAATCTCCGGTCTCTATATATGATAACTTTTGTTGCTTTTTTTTTGCACTCATCAGATCTGTGTCCAGACTCTGGAGCGTCTAAGTGATTTTCCTCGCAAGTTGAGACTCTAAATTCTACATAGTATTCATCCGAAGGCTGGCAAAGTGAGGCACCAGACCCTGTTTTAATCATAACATTCCCCCTTATAGGTGGAGTTATCCGGCTCATCATGGAAAGTGAGACCCTGGACCCCTAAGGATTTTTTTTTTTAATTAATGTTGGTGCAAAAGGAGATTTGAGCAGCAATTGATTTTTTAAAAACACTTGGAGAAAAAAGACCACAAGACCTAATGGTCTTTTTTTTCCTTTTAATTTCTCTTTATTTTCTAAGGATAAAATATTTAATGAAAAAATGACTAAGTGTTAAAAATGTCTGTCATTTTTCCTTGATTAAATATTGCAAAAAAATACAAGTGTGGCTTTTTTTTTTTTTAAGTATAAAATTGTTATGTCTTTTTATCTGTAGGTCTAGAAAAGGCTGGGTATATGAATAAGTATTTTCATGTTAATAAAAACTTTTGCATTCATTGCTTTGCTTGGTAAATGAAGAATAAGAAATGTACAATTCAAGAATATTTATTTAGGCACAAATTGGAGCTTGAGACACCTTCCATCGATGAAATATCCTCATGGGTGGAATTCTGGAAGAAAAAGATTTAAGTATTTTCTATCAACATAAAGGCAATTTTTCCCATAACACCACTCAAGAGCCAGGAAATATTAGACATACCCCTTTGATGAATCAGTCTATTATCCATGTCTTCCAAAATCAAGTGATCAAGCTCCTGGGCAGCTTGCTGATGTGGGAGATATGGAAAACATACTGGACAGGGGATCTCAAAGACTGCCATTCACCATGTCAGTAGTGTTGGGTGGACCCTGAAGAGAAGCAAGATACAAAATGAGTAGATTTAGTACATGACAAAGTAAGAAAATAAAATATATTACCTGAAACATTTCAGTCTGATTTCATCCACAAATTTTGCCTGGTCTTCTGGTCGATCTTGACAGCTTTCACCGTATCCATGGCTTTAAAAATCTACAAAACATCACAGCCTGATTATGTAATTACTAATTTAACCATTTGGATGCACAATGACCCACATTAATTTTCCAATGTTATTTCATCCCAGATGAGGTTTTCAGTCAATTATTTCAACTCCATTCTTTTTTTTTTATATATCCCAACAAGTCATTGTTTCCATTTTTCTCAATATACTGGGGACAAATGGTTATTTTACCATACGTTTAAGCTTGAATAAAAAATGACTCCTGCACTATTGCTGAATGAATGGCTCACTTTAGTTTTGTCAAAACCGCATTTAAAACTAAAAATTAAAAGTTACAAGCTCAAGGTAAAGGTATATATCATGACCATTACTGGCTGCAGATGATCACGTGACATTGCTTGGCCAATCAGTGCTGTGAGAAATTTATAAATGTTAAATTTGAAAAAAAGGATTTTATTTCATACTAAAGTAGGGTTCGGTAGCTCCAACAAGGTTAAGGTATATATTCTATAAGTGTACTGTTTATTTCTTACACCTCCACTGATGGCACTTATGTGGGTGTGAGTTATCCACACTGGTTCTTGCTATTTAAAATCAACACCAGATCAGTTAGTGTGTTTTCATTCAAAATTTGAATGTATCACAATGAAAACAAGCTAATTGAGCAAAGCCTTGAACCCTGACATTTAATTATTACACGGGGAGAAAATAGAAACTAGTATTTAAAAAAACGACTTACTTGGTGACAATCAGCTCGTTATGGCGTCGACAAGTTGCTCCTTTTCGGTCGTTTCGGCCACATTCTCGATGTTTCCCAGCAGTCTGTGCTCGTTGAGGAACTGAAACACACAATGGAATGATTTCGTGTTAAACATAAAGAGCTATAAGTAACGCAATGTAGCCAAATTGTTTGCAAACATTTTGATGTCTGCATCCACGTGGTGCCACATCACGCCAACGAATCATGCTCCCGTCAAAACGCACTCTTAAAATGAGAACTGGGGCTTCGAAATCCCCACATGACAACGTACCGAATACATTGTCCTGTAAGAAGTTTCTCAGGTGCTTCTTCGGTAAATCGTCACTTCTGAGCAGCTCAGCACGGCCGCAGTGGCTCCTGGCTCATCCGCCATTTTGAAGAATGGGGGCGGGATTTGAACTCTGACCTCAGCCACGCCTTTTAAAAATATACACACACAAAATACATTGTTTTCAACGTGTAGAATTAGACTAATACATACACGTTATTATGAAAGCAATGTGGTATTTTTGTCTCAAATTTTGTGCATTTTACATGTACGCCTTCAGTATTGCTACATTTGAATCAGTCCAACCTGCAATAACTATTTTATGGCTATAAAACCTTTAAAGCAGCTACAGCTGTGACACATTAAAAAGCATCGATAATAGCTTCATACAATTGAAATATTATTTAGTATACATATATTTGCTTGTGCAGATCGGGTTAGGGTTTGGGTTAACAAGTTGCCACTAAACAATCATAGTTTGTGATAGCATTGACGCATCCCTACGCCAGCGAGAAGGCCTTGGTGTCGCCACCTCGGAATCTGCTTGGTTAAAGCAACAGTTTTATCGAAGCTGCTTTTATATTGCAGGGCCTCCAGGTAGATCTCTGACCCTGGCAACAAATAATGGCTGAAATGTGATGGGTTACATGCTTAAATATGAAAACAAACACTCCTGTGAGGCCAACGCGCTAAACGTTCGTCCCACCGGGCCACCTATATATAATATATTTAGAGAGACATACATACATATATATTTATGTGTTTGTATAAACAATAAAATTCACTTCATGTATTCAACAACATTGCATAAATCCATCAACGATTGTTCAGTTTAATCCAGACTTCAAACAATTTTTTACCAGAGGCCACATTCGTCAAGGTTTCCCTTCAGTAGGCCATCATGACCACAAAAGCATAGAAATGTTTTAGTAGTACATAAACATATTTATCCCTTAAATGTGACATTCAAGTTTAACTCCAATTTAGAAATAGTAAAAACAAATTATTGTGAAGGCAGTTGCAGTGCAATTTTGAACTCAATTTTCCACCAAAATAAAAGAAATCCATTTAGCACAATTCACTTATTGACAGTAATAGATGTCCAATCCAGTTTGACCTGCACAGTTAAAATGTCTTAGACACCTGGTGCTTTATTTTTTTTTTTTTTTTACTTACTCCCAAAACACCAACTTTGTGATTATGATACATAAATCTGCAATGGTAGTGAATAGGTTAAGTGCAGTGGGCTGGATGGTTACAGTTGTTTCAGACAGACATGTTAACTTTAACGCCAAACTCCCCTATTGGCGCATTTTGTCATTAGATCAAGCAAGGAAAAAAACATTTTGATGACCTTGACGTTAAAACTGAACCAAACAAACCATCTATATATTGTCTACAGAGCTCATTGAGCTTTAACATAAGTGCTTTCATTTAGTTACCAGCTTTAATAATTCCATTAGTATCCATTATTCATATTCAGTAAAAAGCAACCTTACAGTCATTTAGTATCACACAAACTATACATAGTTTTTAAATGTGTATATATACATTGGTACATGACACATGCTTAACATAGATTCTGTCCATTATGGCATTAAATATTAGTCCTTCCCTGAGAACTGCCTTGCCCAAAGCTTCCATTTTTATGGCCTCGATTTGATCTTTCCTGTACAATTTTACATTTAAAAGGAGGCCTTGTCATTCTCTGTGACGTAAACTGAAGCTTTGGGGCACAGGGAAGATTTTCACAGTTGAGCATAGCTTCAAAACTTGTCAGTGAAACTGAAGACCTCTTAAGAATCTAATTAGGTTCCTCGAAAATTGCACAGCAGATGCAATTTTGACAATGTAGAAAAAGCGATTTGAGCATTTCTGATATTTTAGGACTTCTGTGCTCATTAACCTCAATAAGAAAAATCAACAAACTAGATTACTACTTTCTCTTCCTATTATTGTATTACTTCTCAGCACAAAACTCGGTGATCTCAGTGCAGTTCTTGTGGCAAATAGTTGTTCATCTTTTTTCCTCGACATTTAAGATGTACAGTAATACCTCGTTTACCACGGTACATAGGTTCCAAGACCTACCGCAAAAGGTGAATAACCAGGATCTATG
Source organism: Stigmatopora argus (assembly GCF_051989625.1). Taxonomy (NCBI): domain Eukaryota; kingdom Metazoa; phylum Chordata; class Actinopteri; order Syngnathiformes; family Syngnathidae; genus Stigmatopora; species Stigmatopora argus. The sequence continues at coordinate 8,664,661 of NC_135394.1, forward strand.
ACAGTGTTTTTATGGTGCCTATTATAAACCTTTCATAAATATTGGGCGGAGCCAAGCCGCGATGTGATGAATCCGCGGTAGTCGAGCCGCGAAGTGACGAGGTATTACTGTTGTTGTTCAACAGGTGTTCAGATATGAAAAGAATGTTGAATCTGGTGGCAGGGTAGGACAATAACAGCAAAAGAAAGTACATTTTCCCTAATGGCATGGCACAGAATTCCATTGTATATAGTATGACGACAGATTGTGAATAAATGCTCCAATGGCTATTCATCAAAACCCACCCAAGTGGAATGTTCCCGCTCCACGTACAATTCAGCAACACATCCTGATTTCCTGAATAAGTGCAGCTTTGAGTAGATAAAGCCTTCTATTATGCCTTTTGGGACCTGTGTAAGCAAAGATGTGGGAAATATTTGGCACGGACCCCCGATAGAGCACTGGTTCAACTGCATGGACATAAATCCTTCAGTGGCGATCACAACTATTATTTTGTGCGAGCGTGGGGTTCTGCTTGAGTGGTTTTGTTGGGGTTGTTTTGAATTTGGTGCTGCTGTATTCACTTGCTCCATTTGAGAGGTTAGTGCAAACGTTGAGTGCTGGCAGAGATTGCATTGTGAAATGAAGACCACCTTACTTGGCGCGTAAATCATTGATAATGTCCTCGTACTGCGGCGGGGGCTCCGTTTCCACGCGAATGTCAGCGTGGCCCACCGCCTCCTCGTACGACGGCGGGCGGTCAGCAACGCTCACCCGACCTGAAGCCGCCTCGGAGCCCGGGTAGCCAGTGGGGCTGCTGTGGAGGCTGAGTTCTGAGCGGTCGCCGTGGTGATAATCCCTCCCCCAGTGGTCCATGGAGACCACCGACAAGACGTGGTCGTGGTGGGAGTGAGCCAGACCGGGGCTGCGCTGCGAGCGCTTGCGGGAATGGCAGCAAAATACCACCACGGCCACGGCCACCACGATGAAGACCACCGTCAGCAGCGGCACGATCAGGTAGAGGGAGTGCACGCCGCCCACCACAGACTCCAGACCTCCGGAAGGGCTGCTCTCGCGCACGTACTCCTCCCAGAAGCGCCTCTGCAGGAAAGCAGAATCATATTTAAGCCTCGCGTAAATCTACTCTCAATCAGAATTTAACTGTATTTTCTCGCATGTTTTCATGTTTTATGAAAGATACGTTTTTCTTTCTTTCTTGAATTTCATTCATAGACGTCAAAATAAATTTTGTACAGCATTTTATCCGTTTATCTTTTTTTAAATTTTCAAATAAATGACCGTGTTGGCCGCATTGTTTTGCGTTATGGCGTTTCATGCATGTCAAATCTAAGCTGTGTACATACCACAGCCATACCCTCGATTCAGTCATCTTTTTTTTTTGAGTGACAAATACGGTAAGAGATGTTTGCATAGTGTTCACATGAACAGTTTTAATTAGTTGGAAGAGCGGCTTCAATTCAAAGAGGTCAACGCAACACGTGTCATGGTGTCCACTTCCTAAATACGTTCCAAATGTGACTCACAAAAACACAATAGGTGGGATAACAATACTCTCAAATGACGTAAGCGACATGATTGTGTGGGTCCATCAGAGTGATTTTTTTTCTTTTTATCTCGCAGCTGCTAACAATAGTGGCGAGCACATGCGAGCACCACCACCAGAGGACCTGGCATTCTTCCTGCTGATAATAATCACTTCCTGAAAAAACATGTACTTTCCACATGAGACGAATAGTGGTATAATGTTTTATATCGTGACTTCAGGAACAAAGGGATGCTTTGAAATATGAACTAAATGACATTGGCCCTTCATCTCACTAAGAGAAAAACATCTACATTTTTGTCCTTTTGACAATTTTAATAAATGCTCTTGATGAAATGTTTGGAATTAAAGATGTTCTTACGGAAAAGGGGTCATGAACATTTTGCCCTCTGCGTGTACCGCCCCAAAGACTACATAAGTAACCCGCGAGGGGCCAGCTTTAAAAATAGCTCACTAGTGATGGGACATTGTACTCTCTTGAGAATGTTATACAAGTAATCTTTTGAAAATGGAAGCACTTGTAGATTGGGAGAGGAATAACAAGTCGCAGAATAACATTTTTGTTGATCTCATCTCATCTCATTTTCTGAACCGCTTTATCCTCATTAGGGTCGCGGGGGGTGCTGGAGCCTATCCCAGGGCAGAAGGAGACAGACAACCATGCACTCACACTAGGGGCAATTTAGAGTGTCCAATCAGCCTACCATGCATGTTTTTGGAATGTGGGAGGAAACCAGAGTACCCGGAGGAAACCCACACAGGCCCGGGAAAACATGCAAACTCCCCACAGGTGGATTTACCGTATTTTCACGACTATAAGGCGCGCATAAGTCAAAAAAATTCTCCAAAATAGACAGGGCGCCGTATAATCCAGTGCGCTTTATATATGGACCAATACTAAAATTGTTATCACGATAAAATAAAATAAATCAGTCGATAGGACAACTACGGAAACCAGCCCCCGACTCTACTATTTTCCCGTAGATAAAGTACTGCGCAGTGACTGCTGGGATATAGAGTTCTTAATACACCCAGTTCTTCAATACAGTTAGTATGATGGCGACCACACTAATTTGGTGCTGGCCGTCATTTCGGCTGTATTTACAAAAGAAATCCTGCCGCTAAATGTTGGCGTCAACAGAGCATTCAAAGCTAGACTGTGAACTATGTATATATATTATATATAATAACTCAGAGCTTGCCGTCATTCCCGGAGGCTTAAGAACTACAACCGCGGGACCCAGCGTTTTGGAAGACTCATTTGGGCAATTGTTTAATTCGGACACAGAAAATGAGG